>NC_048226.1:59003434-59038454 GCF_002007445.2 Ailuropoda melanoleuca
AGAAAAGAAAAGAAAAGAAAAAATCCTGCTTATTACTTGGCTTCTCGGCAGATTAGACATGACTGACTATTCCTTCCTTGAAACTTTCTTTCTGGTGGCTTCAAGACACAAGAGGCTACACAATTTAGTATCCTGTCTTCCTCAATCTCTTTCTCTTCTTCTACTCAATTTCTAACTCTTGGAGTGCCTCAGAGCTCTAACATGGGCCCTTTACTATCTGTATCCTGTCTATATTCACCCCCTAGATAATCCAGTCCAGACCATGGCTTTCTATATCATCTATATGTTAGTGATGCCCAGTTTTACATCTGGAGCCCTGGCCTCTCCTTCCAGCAATAAGTTCATATATTATTATAGTAGTTGTAGTAGTAATGATGATTTCTATTTGTTGGCTATTATGAATAATGCTGCTGTGGATGTTCATATGCACGTCTTTGTGTGAACATGCTTTCATTTCTCTTAGATTGCTACCAATGAGTTGAATTGCTGGGTTGTATGGTAAATGTATCTTTCATTTTTAAGAAACTCCCAAATGTTTTCCAAAATGCCTGCATCATGTTACATTCCCATTCTTAAATTGGGTTATTGGTCTTAACTATTCTCAGAGTTCTTTATATATTCTAGATACAAGTCCTTTAACAGATACATGACATGAAAAATGTCTTCCAGTCTGGGGCTTGTCTTTTCATTTTTCTTAATAGCAGCTTTTTGAAGTGCAAAAGTTTTCAATTTTTTTGAAGTGCATTTATCAAAATTCTTTATGGATTCTGCTTTTAATGTCATATCTAAAAATTCTTGGCCTAACCCAAGGTCATGAAGATTTTCTCCTATATTTACATTTAAGTGCATGATCCGTTTCAAGTTAATTCTATGTATGGTGTTAGGTAAGAGTCTAAATTTGTCTTTTTTTATGTGGACATCCAGCTGTCCTAGCACCATTTGTTCAAAAGATGATCCTTTTCCTATTGAATTACCTCAGCAACTTTGTCAAAAAGCAATTGACCATAACTGTAAGGGTTTATTTTTAGACTCTCAAGTGTATTCCATGATGTATATTTCTATCTTTATGCATATAATAAAGGCCCTTAAGAGGGTTAATGTCATCAGTTTGGGGAAAAATTGGCCTTGGGCCTTATCAGTGAAATATTAGCATTTATATTTTGCAATTTAATGATTAGAGCAATCTGAACTCAATTTTTTATTTTCTTATTTAGAATGTTTAATAGAACTTGAACCAGTTCTGAGGACATTTGAAGAGATAACTTTTCTTGAAGCTGTTATTCAACTAAAGAAAACAAAGGTAAATTGCTAAATGAAATAGTAGAAATTGAATTTAAAACAATCATATATCCTTCATGGAGATTTTCAGCTTAGTTTAATTTAGTTTTTGTCTACATATTTTTCACACATACAAGCTACAGTACTAGGGTGATAGAGTTTAACAGAGACTATGAATACTGTTTTCTCTCTCACCAAAGAGCTTTTCCATTTCATTCAAATGCCACTCTCAGAGGCATTTCCAGAACTCCCATATATCAAATGTAAGTTTAAAATGTGTGATGAATGCCTGTTATGTAAAATGAATGCCCTANATGCCACTCTCAGAGGCATTTCCAGAACTCCCATATATCAAATGTAAGTTTAAAATGTGTGATGAATGCCTGTTATGTACAATGAATGCCCTAAATCACTAGGAAGAAGCAGGCTCATAGCAGAGGAGCCTGATGTGGGGCTCAATCCCACAACACCAGGATCACGCCCTGAGCCGAAGGCAGACGCCCCTGCAAGGTTTTCTTAAGATTATCAAAATTTTTTTTAAAAAAGCAACTACAGCCCTTTAGGGACAAAGTAAGCATAGTTGAACACTTGCTGAGTTTCATTAAATTGCATCTAAGTTATAATAATAAAATAATCAGTTATTAACCAAAGTCTTGAGTTGTGAACAAGCATAGTCTACAATTTATGTATCATTAAATGACATTGATTGCCTCTTGCAGTTTGCTGGATCTTTTGACATAATCTTTAGTTTAAAAGGGAAATGCATAGGGGCGCCTGGGTGGCAGAGCGGTTAAGCGTCTGCCTTCGGCTCAGGGCGTGATCCCGGCGTTATGGGATCGAGCCCCACGTCAGGCTNTATAATAATAAAATAATCAGTTATTAACCAAAGTCTTGAGTTGTGAACAAGCATAGTCTACAATTTATGTATCATTAAATGACATTGATTGCCTCTTGCAGTTTGCTGTATCTTTTGACATAATCTTTAGTTTAAAAGGGAAATGCATGAAGAAACAACTTCCTTTAGTCAAACTGAAAATTGATAGTGGCAGTATTAGTCCCTNAAAATAAAAGGGAAATGCATGAAGAAACAACTTCCTTTAGTCAAACTGAAAATTGATAGTGGCAGTATTAGTCCCTGTTTTTTAAGGAACTAGAGAACTGTGTTTTTATTCTTTTGATTACTTTTCACTGACCTCCCTACTCCTGAGTAGTTACAGTCTTTTCTAGAACAATCCAATCTCACCACTTCTTAGTAGCTACAAACTTCTGTAGTTTTTTGTTTTTTGTTTTTGCTTTATCTTTTCAGTTCTCTTTTCTCTCCTCACAACTTTCTCTTCTTCTGCCAAGCAAAGGTGGATAAAAGAATTTGTTCCCTTTGTTATAAAGTGGAAGAGAACCATTCCAGTTTCTTTTTTTTCCCCCAAACAACATAAACACTAGGATCTATTTTTTATTTCATTATTTATTTTACCACCAATTTAACATATAATGTATTATTGGTTTCAGAGGTGCAGGTCTGTGATTCATCAGTCTTATATAATACCCAGTGCTCATTCCATCACATGCCTGCCTTGATATCCATCACCCAGTTATCCCATCCCTTCACCTCTCCCCTCCAGCAACCTTCAGTTTCTTTCCTATGATTAAGAGTCTCTTATCGTTTGTCTCCCTCTCTGGTTTTGTCTTGTTTTATTTTTTCCTCTCTTCCCCTGTGATCCTCTATTTTGTTTCTTAAATTCCCTGTATCAGTGAGATCATATGATAATTGTCTTTTTCTGACTGACTTATTTTGCTTAGCATAATATCTTCTAGTTCCATCCACGTTGTTGCAAAACACTAGGATCTATATTTAAAACTGTTAATTTTTTTAGAAGAAATTTAGGCTTTTTAAATAGTTTAAAGTACATATTTTCAAATACCTGAATACCATTTAATAATAGCATTGCTAAATTACTAAAAAAAAAAAATTACTTTCTTTGTTGTTCTTAAGCAGCTGTATTGTTTTTATTCAGAATTTTAAATTTTTTCTATAAAAAAATTATCAATTCTGTGAAACTGGTAGGGGAAGAATATCGTCTCTATAGATAAGACAACTGAGGTGTATAGGAAAGTTACATAACACTCTACACAGCTAGCTAATGGCAGGGCCAAGAGTAGAATACAAATTTAATAAGATTTTTCATCAAGAAATTTCTGGGGGAACCTGGGTGGCTCAATCAGTTAAGCGCCTGACTCCTGATTTTGGCTCAGGTTGTGATCTCAGAGTCATGAGATCAAGCCCCACATCAGGCTCCACACTCCGTGCAGAGTCTTCTCCAGGTTCTGTCCCTCTCCCTCTGCCCCCCCTCCTGCTTGAGCATGCATGTGCTCTCACTCTCTCTCTTTCTCAAATAAATAAATAAATAAAATCTTTAAAGAAAAAAAAAGGAAAGAAATTTCTGAAAACCCAGGCTCCTGGGTGGCTCAGTTTGTTAAGCATCTGCCTTTGGCTCAGGTCATGATCCCCGAGTCCTTAGATTGAGCTGGCATCAGACTTCCCAGGACACCTCACAATTAGATTTTAGGCATGAGACTTATTCTCAGTTTACTAATCTGTAAACTGGAGATAAGTACCTATTTTGCAGGATGACTGTAAGGAGGATTATAAACAAAAAAGTCCTAAGATTACTTAGTAAGCATTCAGTAAATGCTAGCTATTAGGCAGATGACTTATTTATATGCTATACCTCTGTATTAAAATCATTTAGTGGCTTACTCCCATCTCTATAAACCAGTCGGGTTAGCTGCCATCACTAGTGAGTGATTTAAAAAACAAACCTGTCAGTATGCTTTTCTTCTCCAAACCAACATAATGTCAACTGCTCTACAGAACTTTAGAAATTGGTGGGTGCTACACCCAGCCCTCCATTATTCATACTTATGACTGTCTGCTCCATTACATGGGTAAGGAATTTTAGAAGAAAAAACCACTATTCATCTGTATATATAATCCACCTAGCATAGTACTTTGCACAAACAAGTCCAATGAACATTTGTTAAGTACATTTTTATGTGAACCTTTAGAATTATTCTTTGGATCTATCTTGTTATATAAGGTGTTTCTTTGCTTTTAAATTTATTGAAACATTTCTGATAGTGCAGTATCCTTGAATTAGTAACATCATTTTTCATAACTGATGTTATGATAATTCAAATTATTTATGAACTAGTAAATCAACCCCTAGAAAGAAATGAAATGGAATATTAAGAAAAAACTTCTTTTGGTTCAGTTTTTACTTTTTAAGATATAGGAAAGGCTATCTGTGAAAACATGAATTATGGGACCTGGTTCAAAGAACTGAAAGGAATGCAGGAACCTCAAACAAAACAAGTCACCCTAACTGGTGGTTTTTGTTTTCAGAAATTTCTTCCTTCCTTCCTTCCTTCCTTCCTTCCTTCCTTCCTTCCTTCCTTCCTTTTTTCCTTCCTTCCTGTCTCCCTCCCTCCCTCTGTCCCTCCCTCCCTTCCTTACTTTCTTTTTTTTTTAGAAAGTTTTAGGCACAGTGCCTAGGATATAGTAAATACTTAAAAAATTATGATAGACGCATATACTTACACAAATTGAAATTTGTTAAGTACCTAGTTCATACCAGATGCTGTATATTCATAATCTCACTTAATCTCTAAAACAGTCCTGCATGTAGGCATTAGTCCATCTTTTTTTTTTTTTAAGATTTTATTTATTTAGTAGAGAGCAAGTGAGAGAAAGAGCACGAGCTGAGTGGGGGACAGAGGGAGAGGGAGGAATAGACTCCCAGCTGGGCAGGGAGCTCGATGCGGGGGCTTGATCCCAGAACCCTGGGATCATGACCTGAGCTAAAGGCAGATTCCTAACCAACTGAGCCACCCAGGCGCCCCACTATTAGTCCATCTTTAAAGATAAATTTGGTCAAGGTAACCAATTAAGATGAGGCAGGATTCAAAGTCTGTTTCTCTAAAGTTATTACCCCTGTTCTATGCTGTCTCTACCTTAAGGTCATATATTATATCCTCAAATGATTTAACTTCACTTTTCATTGATTTTGTGTAAACATAGTAAGTATGTTAAGTGGATTGTATTTTACTCATATAATTTCTTAATCACCTCCAACTAAAGGACATATATGCATTCATTCCAGTTACAGAGTGCTTTGAGCACTATTCACTTATGTGACAAGAAGAAAATGGAGTCATCTCTGAACATTCCTGTAACTCATGGACCACAGGAGGTAAAAAAAATTATGTTGATAAAATCAAAATGTGAGAAGAATATGAAAAAACATTTAGTCTTAATTCCTTCCTTTATATGTGGGAAGCTAACAGCCCAGGAGATTTTAGGATTTATTAGGGAGCTGATGGCAATCTCCATTTCAAAATTCAACACTCCTAATTTTCATGCCACCGTTCATCTCATTGAATCATACATAGTCCTTGCTTCTTTGTTTGCCATTAACTTAAGTCCCTGTCATTGTTTCATATAATGGATGGTGTTCCAGTATGGTCCATAGGCAAATCACTGATTACATTTTTACCATTATGTTTATGCCTTCTTATCCAAATGTAAACTAGCTATAATACTGCTTTGTCCTTACCTCTTACAATGATTAATGAAAGGAAAATGCCATTTCCATGGCTATCAAAAAGGAAAGATTTCTTTAGTAGCATTCATTCATATTTCAAATTAATAATTCTCTGAAGAATATATAAGATTGTTATTTTATATATGTTTCTTTAATTTTGTAAGGTATAAGTTGTAATAGTTTTTATTCTTTTTTATAGTAAACCAAAATCAAGAACTATTTAGAAATTAAAGCTATATACCTTTAAAAATGATTTTCTGTTAACCTAAATCATTTATCTTCTATTTACTTTAGGAATCGTGTGGATCCTCTCAGCCCCATGAAAATAGTGATTCTGCTAGAGCCTCAAAGTCCCTGTCAGCTCCTCAAGACAATGATTTTTTATCTAGTATGTAAATTTTTCTATCAGTATTACTTGCAAGTTTTTCATTTTCTTTTAAGATCATATTATTGATAAGCAGTCATGCTTTGTATGGAACATGTCTTTCATCTGCAGCCATAACTCATTTTTTAAAAAATGTTAAGAGTCTTAAGTTGTGAAAATAGAGTGGGATGTTCCACAAATACATTAAAATATTGAAGACGTTGTGCTAGACTCTGTGAAAAGATATTTAAAAAAATTTCTTCTAAGAGAAGAGAAATATTCCTAAGTAACCGTAGTATGAAATAGAAAGGGATGTATTGTAAAAGAGATATGGATGTAGAGCTATGGTAATACACTGGAAAAGTAACATTTTTTACAAAGCATTTCACAACAACCTTGTGAGGGAGATATTCCTCATTTTACAGATTTTTAAGATCAAGACTTCCTGGATCACATAGTTAGTAGCTGACAAATCCAAGACTCGAAGCCAGGTCTTTTGATAAATATTTTCATGTCACTCCACTACACCATGTTGTCATCATGAAGAAATTGTTTCTGACTGAAGGTTGGACCTATAGTTATAAAGATGGGCATTCCAGGCAAAAGGAACAACATAGAGGCACAGAAGCAAGAAAACAGAGAACAGTGAGTAGTTGGGTTTAGCTGGTAAAGAGGATGAATGAAAGGAGATAAAAGATCAATAGGGTGGAGTCATACCATCTCAGATTCTAACACTTGCTGAGCTATTTGGGCTTTTTCACTTGGTTAGAGAGCAACTATTGCAAATATTTGAGCAAGGGTGTGACATGATAAAAATGTTTTGCTTTAGGAAGATTCATCCTGGCTGGAATATGTAGGCTCTTTTGGAAGGAAAAGAAGAATGGAGGTGGGGAAACCAATTAGTAGACTGTTAAGTCTGTTACTATTATACGTGAGAGGTTATGATGCAGAGTACAAGAAGGGAGAAATGATGAGAGGTGTTATGGAGGGCATACTTGAAGGAGTTTATAGCATTTTACTTGTAAGAAGGAAGAGAGAAAAAAAGAGCTGAACAAGTTGTCAAGCCTGGTGACTCGAAGAACATTGGTGCTATTAACAGAAATAATTGAAATAGGTTTTAGAGTTAGATGAATAATTAAGTTTTTAATTTTTTTTTTCAAATTTGAGGTGCTTAGCAGCGCATATGAGGTTGATGTCTGGTAGACTGTTGAAAACGTAAAACTAAGACTCAGTGAAGACAGGAAATTTAATTACATAGATTTGGGAAGAGAGCTGACAGTTGAGGCCCTGAGGTTGAATAGGATTACCAAGGACAAGTGTAGAAAGACACATATCATAAATAGATTTAGAAGACACATTTAAAGTACAGAAGGAGGAAGAAGACACAGAAGAAATATGGGATTATGTGAAGAAGCAAAATTTCATTATTTATAATTTACATAAAACAGACAACCGCAGAAGTGTAGTAAAAACATTCATACTAAACACATTTTTGTCTAAAATATATTTACTTGTGGAGTTAGATTTATGAACCAGCTTTAATAACAGTGAAAATTTAAAGACACTGAATACTCTCCTCTGTGTGACCCAGATATTGATATTTTAGCTAATAGGAATAGCTAAGGACTATTCTACCCCTAATGAAGATACTGTGTTTTGTAGGAAAAGCTCAAGACTTTCCTACGCTGTGTCACTACCCAGTAAATCACAGTTGCAGTGGTAACGTTTCTTCAGCTCAGAAGGGGACATTTTGTGATTACAAGACCACCCCGTTCTCTTTAGCAGTAATAACGCCACTCCCAGCTGAGGGAAATTCAGGTAAATATTTAACACTTTGTAAATGATGCTGTTTATCTCACAACTATATGTTCAGTAGATTTGCCATGCAGTAAGCTTTATTTGTCAGGGCGCCTGGGTGGCTCAGTCATTAGGCGTCTGCCTTTGTCTCAGGGCGTTATCCCGGCATTATGGGATCGAGCCCCACATCAGGCTCCTCTTCCTCTCCCACTCCCTCTGCTTGTGTTCCCTCCCTCGCTGGCTATCTCTCTCTCTGTTCTCTGTCAGATAAATAAATAAAATCTTTAAAAAAAAAAACACCAAGTTTTATTTGTCTTTATTTCTTCAACATGATAAATATATACCTTCTTAAGTAGGAAAGCACTTCCAGTCCTAGGAGATGAGTGCTGATATGTAATAATAGGCCCACATGGTAGTTCATGCACATCTGTCTAGGGAGGAAGTGCTAAAAGGAGGTGTGACTTAATATGTTTCTAAAGTAAAGTTATTTTTGTTTATTTAAAAAATATGCAGTTATTCTTTATATTAAAATATATATGTATATATTTATAACATAGATTGGGTTTTGCCCCCTTGTGGATTTATAGCATATAAAAAGGCTTTTTCTGGGGAGGAAACTGAAGGGAAAAAAAGAGATAACCCAAGTATCTGAGTGTTTCCTAAAAATTAACAGCGTCCCCCAAAATACTGTATTCCATATTAGCATAATCATGGAAAATTTGGGGTTTTATTCCTTATTATTTCTTTGTTCATCTAATTTTACTCATAGTTATATATCTGTCCTCAACTCATTTGTCATCCCTTGCCCCTCTATAGAGCGATTACAGCCTGGCATAGCCCAACAATGGATCCAGAGTAAAAGGGAAGACATCGTGAACCAGATGACAGAAGCCTGCCTTAACCAGTCGCTAGATGCTCTTCTGTCCAGGGACTTGATCATGAAGGAGGACTATGAACTCATTAGTACCAAACCTACAAGGACCTCAAAAGTCAGACAGTTACTGGACACCACTGACATCCAAGGAGAAGAATTTGCCAAAGTTATAGTACAAAAGTTGAAAGATAACAAGCAAATGGGTCTACAACCTTACCCGGAAATACTTGTGGTTTCTCGATCACAATCTTTAAATTTATTTCAAAATAAAAGCTTATAAGTGACTCTTTTTCAGGAAGAAAAGTCATTCTCTGTAAGGGTATTTTATATTTCTATTGCCTTTATCTTATTGTTTTTATAAAATCCACATGAGTATTAGAAGCTTTAAAGCTTCTTTAAAGAAGTTTCTTCTTCAGGTAAATATTAGTTTTCTTCCATGACGTTATAGTATTTTTAAAAATTAATATATTGGTAAGTCTGCATTTTGCTACAGAGTTCAAGTGTTTGTCTCTTTGGTTAATTGAACTTATTTTTTAAATGTAATAATTATATTCTTATATATAACAGTGTCTTAAGGTGTCATGCATTTCTCATGGAAGCCATTTTCATATTCACCTTCTTTGTGGGTTATTTATTACTTGTCTAAGATGCAGTTTGGCATTTGGAAATGTAGCCTTTTTACTTAAATTAGAGCTAGTACAGCATTTCTAACTTATAGTGCCAGGTTCAGATCCTCTCCAAAAGCTTGTTCATTAAACTTTGTTATCCAGATTACATTTTAAAATCTTATTCATTGAATTCTTTTAAAAAAATGTTTCAAAGGTAAAGTGATACAAAGTATATGAAGAAAAAATTAATCTTTCAACATATGTTTCCACCCTCATTTCTAACCTCAACTAGCAACCAAGGTAACCAAAACTTAACAGCACACTGTTTATCCTTCTATACCCTTCTTCATACTCATACGTATACACTCATGTGGGAAAGGGTCTTTCATTAATATTATAACACATCATACTACAACCTAATTTTTGCACTCAGCAGTGTATCAAGTGCAGCCTTCCAGATCATGTATAAGTCTAACTCATTCTTTGTAATTGCTGCATGGTATCAAGGCTGTTTTTTTATTTCTTAGCTTTTTCACCAAGTTTAACCGAAACAATATAGTGTGAGTTATTTTTTTGGTTAACAACTTATGTTACTAAAAGAAAACTTAGAAGGCATAATCCCTCTTCTGAAATGTTTATTAGTAATGTCAGCAAAAAGTGTGATGCAGGATAAATTCTAAACAAACTTTCAAGAAGCACCAGACGTGCAGTATGAAAAAAGAAGGAGAAGGAGTTTGGGACAATTAAATATTTTATTAAAATTATAAAATAAGTATTTTAATCTCCATTTGGAGCTTGACATTAACCTGTGGTGCCTCATTACTATGTCTCTGAGAAATATGGAAATTAATAGGGAAAAATGGAAACCAATTAAGTATATGAGTTATCTATTCCCTCTCTTATTTTTAAGGTGTTAGGATAAAAATTTAATTTGGGAAATGAGAAGATGGGATTGTTTTAGGTAGTACGTAGACACAGCACTAAATAACATTTAAGTCAAATAGTAAGGAAGTTCTTTTCAGTTCTTCCTTGAGCCTTCTAATTAAGTAAAGGAGAATGTCACAATTTTGCAGTCATCTTTTGATCCCCCTTGTTAAGAAAACGAGTAGGCTTCAGAATTTCAGAAATAATATTTAGCAAGAATTTATAGTTTTTTTAAATTACATTTATTTGAAAATGACATACACATGACAATTAGTACTAATTTTGTACTTACAATATGTAATGTTTCATTTTATAATATTCAAATAAAAACCACCAGAAATACTAAATTGTAATATAGGTAGTACATGAGTGTGACAGCAAACAGAAGTAGTAGAAGGATGGCATTAAGACTGTACTCGAGGAAGGGACCTAATAATCTATAATTATCTGGGTTTTTTTAATTAGCTAGTACTAGATAATCTGAAAACGGCATTCTTGGCAGTGTATTTTAAAAGAGTCTTACCCGTAAGTGCCGTCCACCGAGCAGCTGCATTAGCGTCATCGGGAGCTTGTGAGAAATGCAAATTCATGGCCTCTATCTCAAACCTGAATCAATCTCAGGGAGTAAGATTCAGAAATCTGTTTTAACAAACCATCCAGGCCATTATGTGTGTTAAAGTTTGAGACTCTGTTTTAAGAAATGCAATAGAATTATGCATGAAATAATTTCCCTTTAGGTTCACAGATCTGTTTTCCTTATGTCCGTTTGCTGCATTTGTCTTCAGGATGTATAGTCTCAGAACTGAGGTGGTTTTTCGGTTTTCGTTTTTGTTTTTTTTATAATTTTTATTTTGTTATATTAGTCACCATAGAGTACATCCCCAGTTTTTGATGCAATGTTCCATGATTCATTATTTGCATATAACACCCAGTGCACCATGCAATATGTGCCCCCCTTGATACCCATCACCAGCCTATCCCATTCCCCCAAACCCCCTCCCCGCTGAAGCCCTCAGTTTTGTTTGATTAAGAAATTTTTTTTTTTTTGCACCCACTTGAATTCCCAAAACAACTAAAGACATGTTTTGCATTTTGGAAAGATCATTGAAACATGATAATCAGATCAGTAGATTGAATCTACCATTCAGCCTTTTAAATTTAGAAGTACTTAAGAAGGGGACAAACACTCTAATTATGATAACAGAAGAGCTGAGCTGATGTGGGACAAGACAAGAAGTGAGACTAAATTTGCTGAAAGTTATACTAAAGAAATTGGCATCACTATGAAAGACTGGGGTGTGGCAGTGGCAGTATCCAGCTGTGGGACCTGGTTTTTATCTTCTTCCTCTGTCATTATCCTCTGCTCACCCTCCCCCACCCCAAATACTTGTTTTCCTAATTGATGAAGAAAATTATGATCAGTTGGGAGAACAGGAGAATCAGTGATCTTTCATGTTAAGCCGCCCTCGCAAACATGTCGTTGGTTTCAGGAATGTGTTTCTTCTCTACAGTCTCAACTCCCATCTCTCAGAGCCCAGTTCCCAAACTCCTGCTTTTTCACCCCTTCTCCCCTGGACCTTTTTTCTTTCAATTCCAAACACCCAGCTTTCTTTTAAAAACAAAATTCCTCTGCTTGACTTGTCTGTCCCTTCTCATCCTTTTCCTGAAAAATTATGCTGCCTTTACTCTTTTCACCAATTTCATTCTTATCTTTTAAATTTTTTGAAGGAATGCCTGGGTGGCTCATTCAGTTAATCGTCCGACTCTTGATTTTGGCTCAGGTCATGATCTCAGTCAGAGTCCTGGAATGGAGCCACGCATCAGGCTCCGAGATTGGCAGGAGTCTACTTGAGGATTCCCTCTTTCCCTTTTCCTCTTCCTCTGCCCCTCCCCCCCCTTCTCTGTCTAAAATAAGTAAATATTTAGGGGGGTGGGGACAGAGGGAGAAACAGACTCCCTGCTGAGCAGGGAGCCTGATGTGGGACTCAATCCCAGAACCCTGGGATCATGACTTGAGCCGAAGACAGATACTCAACCGAGCCCCCCAGGCGCCCCCCCTTTTAAAGTTTGATGTCATAGAATTAATGAATCTCTAGGTTGAAAGGAATAATTACACATGTTTATTCCTCAAATTCCTCAAAGGCATTAGATAGACAAGTATCTCATGATTAAAAACTTCTATTGATGTTGGAGGAGCCTATTACCTATTCAGTAATGTTCTTCATGTCTAGACAGTTCTGTCAGTTCTTTCCTACATTGATTTAAATCTATTTCCCTATTGTATGTATCTATCAGTCCTGGTTCCAAATATTGGGATAGTCTATAGAGGACATCTATTCCCTCCCTGATGTGACAATCCCTTATAATTTTTCCAGGTAACTCTTCTGTTCCTGATGACTTTTTTTTTTTTTACATTGAAATAATCCCTTCTTCTTTAATTGCTGTTTAAGAGATATGGTCTGTATTTCTTTTAAAATATGGTACCCATAACTGCATGTGATAATTCTAATCAATTTAGGTCTTCTCAGCACAGTTGGGATATCTCCTCCCTTATAAGTAATATATTAAAAGACTATTTTTTAACAGTCACATGACATTGCTTAGTTGATATTTAACTAGAATAAGCTAAGAATCCTCTGGCTTTTGTAACTATGCTGTTTTGCCTTATCTCTCCTTTTTTATACTCAAAGTTGAGATTTTGGTCCATATATAACACTATTCCTTTATCCCTCTTAATTTCTCTAAATTCATTCTAGTTCTAGCCACTCAGTTTGGTTTTGGAATCTCCAAGCTTGTCATCCACAAACTTGACATAGTTTCCTTTTGTAACTTCATCCAAGTTACCAATTAAAATGTTGAATGGTACTGGGCCAAAGAAAAGTCTGCAAAATGCCACATGCTTCCTCCCTTCAACTTGACAAAGCTCAACTAATCATCACTATTTAGATGCAACCATGCACCTACTCACTAATGAAAATAATTGAAATATTTTTATAGTGTTACACAATATCATAAAAGACTATGTAATCTACAAGTTTAGCCAAATAATCTCAATTTCCAGATCAGTTTTTAAACCATTGGCTTGTTTTTTTCATCTAAAATGTGTGTTTCAATGTAAGCGCACTTTTGTTGGGGGTTTGGGAGGTGAGTACATTAAAATATTAAAAAGGAACACGCCTTCTGTCCTTACATAGAAACAATATGGTATTGCCCAGGCTCTGCTTATGAAGTCTAGATGCAAGGCACTGTGTCCACCAAAATCTCATGATTAAGGATACCAACTGTATAAAGAATCCCCAAATTCAACATCTGAAGAAAAAAACTAAGAAAACTAAAGATTAAACAGAAAACAACTTTAAAATAGGTATAAATAATACCCTTAGAGAGATTTGAGTGGATATATCTTTAAAATTAGAAGTTGCTATGAAATAGAAACAAAGAAAAACCTAGAAAAAAGTTCAAACTATGATCCTCAAAATAGTAACCCAAAAGCTGTTTATTCATATTTTTAAAGATTATTTATTTATTTATTTGAGAGAAAGAACATGCATGCATGAGCAGGGTGGGGTGTGGAGGCATTGGGGAGAGAGGAAGAGGGACAAGCAGACTCCCCATTGAGCAGAGAGCCCGTCACAGGGCTCCATCCCAGAACCCTGAGATCATGACCTGAGCTGAAGGCAGAGCCACCCAGGGGCCCCCAGAAACCGTTTATTCTTATAAATTTCTCATTCCACTACTGACCTAGGGAGTTTGTTATGGTCGCTAACTAGTCCAAAGCTTCAACATCCATAATCTATGGTTGATTCCTTTATGAGGATATTTCGAGACCCTGAGCAAATGGGGAAGTACCAACAAAATAGCTGCAAGTGCTCCTCATTTCCAGTTTGAAGTCTCTTCCCCTCATTAAGAATACAAAAAAGAAAAAATTAATTGGTTCTTTATTGATCTATGTGGTTAAGTGAGAGTATGGCTTAAATGACCAGATATTCTGCTTATTCAAAAAGGACATAAAGAGACTGGATGGAATATGATTTACTTTCTGGCATTTTACCAATCAGAACTTAAGATTCAACCTGTGGACCTTATATCCTTACATGATTTATTAAGATAAAATCATGTTCTGGATGTTTCTGTTATACTACAGGGAGAAACTACTTTGCATAGAGTGTCAAACCTTAATTTTTCTCTTTATTTTTGTCACTTTTTTTGGTGAGAAAATTTAAGGTCTGTCTCTTAGTGTATTTCAATTAAACAATATAGTCCTGTCAGTTAAAATCACCATGTTTAACATTAGATCTTCAGACCTTATTCATCTTATAGCTGAAAGTTTGTACCCTCTTACCAACCTTTTCCTATTTCTCCTACTCCCCAGCCCCTGGCAACAACTTTTCTATTCTGTTTCTGTGAGTAAGTGTAAACTTTTTTTCTTTTTAGCTTCCACGTGTAAGTAATACCATGCAGTATTTATCTTTCTCTACCTGGCTTATATCATTTAGCAAAATGCCTTCAAAAGTCCATCCATATTGTTGCAAACGGCAGGCTTTCCTTCTTTCTCATGACTGAGTGATATTCCAGTGTGTGTGTGTGTGTGTGTGTGTGTGTGTGTGTATCACATCTTTTTTATCCATTTATCCATTGAGGGACATTTAATTTTTTTTCTATATCTTGGCTACTGTAAATAAAAGTTTTCTTTTAAAAGAAAAGAATAAAAATGATGCCATTTTCTGTACTATTTCTTTACTGTTTCTATACCTTTTTACTGCTGTGATTTGTTTCCCATTAACCTGAAGTTTGGTGAGTTTTCAGTGACTCATATGGCATGTCTGTTCTGGACAAAAGCATTTTAAAGGCTAATAAATACAGACTGTTTTCAGAGACTCAGAGAAAGACTTTTGTATGTTTCCTTCTAGGCAAACTCAGATTTTGGCATAACTGTTCTTCAATTCACTGACATGTATTCAAAAATGTTTCTTTAAATATTCTTCGAACTTCAGAAATAATTAAATATGTAGTGTGTTAGAATGGAAGAAAGGCAATACTGATGGATAAACTGTAGTAAACGAAGTATTTCTTAAAGGAAAATTTCCCCTTAGTAGGCATAAAAAGCCCTACAATCTCTACCAAAAGCCCCAACCTACTTCTGAGCTTATAAAAGTTTTTCGCTGAAAATCATTGCAGAAATTCCCAGTGGGCTGGCAGGAGAAAGGATTTAAAAGTAGTAGCTAAGCTGACACCCTGGGCACATCTGCTAAAAAAAAATAAATTTAAAAAAAAAAAGCCACAATTGTCTGAGACAGCATCATCCACAGTGTTAGATTTCTTGACTCTGTGCTGATGCACCCTCTCCCTGACAGGGAATGTAACAATGAAATTTACTATTCATTCGTTCTAGAAATCACTAGTGAATACTGACCATGTGTCAGGTAGTAGAGATGCAATGAAAAAGGTAAAAAGCCTCTCCTCAAGGGATTTATATTCTAGTGGGAAAGGAAGACAATTAACAAACCAGAATTGGACAAATTTATTTAAGTGAATAAGATCCCATCAAATAACAATTAGAGTTGTGAAGAAAACAAAGAATAGTGGGTTTCAGAGGGATTGGAAGAGGACGACTTACCTTAGATTTAAAAAAATGATTAGGATACTTTTTAAAAAAGCAAGTTCTGAGAGATTCCCCCCCCACCTCCCGGGTGAAGAGGAGGAACCTGCCAGGTGAAGATGTGGAGGATGAGTGAGGCCAATGTTATTGGAGGTGGTGACTGAGGACAGGGGAGTTGTGAACTGAAGCCATAGTACTGAGAAGAGGCTGGAATCACATAGGACTTTGGGGAAGAGTTTGAATGTCATGATTGTGTAACAGAAGCCACTGGATACTTTCAAGTAAAGAAATGATATCATGTCCTGTAGTTGATATGTTTGAAGATTACTAAAGATGACTGGAGAGGGGCTAAGCAGCAAGAGCCATTTTAAGAGACTGTTCCATAGATGATGCTTGGACTGCAGTGGGTAGAAATGACTAGATTTCAAAATTGAATTAATGGGATTTAATACATTTTTTAAATTGCTGTAAAGAAATGTCCAGTCATTCAATGTCAGACTTTTTTCATATTTCTAAAATAGAATGTATCATGCCACATCTGTTTAATCTTCAAAGGTCCCCAAACATCCACAGGATAGAGGCCAATCTCCTTAACGGCAAGAAACCCTTTATGTTAGCAGGTAATAGCTTTTCAGGCTCCGCTCCTAACGTCACCCTCTATGCTCTGAACTTCAGCTACACCAAACTACTTAGTTTTTCTTTGTCATTGCCTTGAACATGCTGTGAACACTACCTGGAATGCCACTTACTCCCTCCTCTCATGCACCCCAGGAACTCTGAGTCATCATTCCCAACCCTCAGGACACTTCCATAATCCCAAAGACAAGTTAGTTGCTGCTTCTCCATGAGCTCATTGCAGCCCAAGTGATTTTTTTAATTGTGTTCTAACTTTTTGCTGCAGACTGAGATCCCTGAGGGCAAGGACTATGCTTTGTTATTTGTATTCCTAGAGCCTATATCTCCTGAGTTCTTTAACTGCTTTGGAAATGATTAAATGAGTGGGTGGATCATGCTGAAAATTGAATCATATGTTGTATTCACTCAGTGACAGCATTTCAGGAACATTCTTCACATTATTGTTGGTTTGACAGTTGCCAAAAGTTGTTTTTGCCATTTTCTTGTACCATCTCATGAATAGCATCCTTTTTTCTTCTCATCAACCTACAGGTATGCTTCTAGCAAAAATGGCTGGTGGTAAACATGTCACACTCAGTAATGGAGAACCAGCAGAAGACAAGAAAGACACGGACCAAGAAGAAAAAGTCCAAATGAAGCCAAACATCACTGTACTAATAGCATCTCTCACGGTAGGACATATGAGACTCAGGCATACTTGTATCGCCCAAGAAGGTTTTTAGAATAGTGCCTCCTCTAGGCTTTTCCTGATTGTTTGGACANTAGTGCCTCCTCTAGGCTTTTCCTGATTGTTTGGACAATTACTAGAGTTTTTTCACTGTTTAGAACTTTATGTTATTCAGAAATCAAGGACAAGCTGTGCATATGTCTTGGAAGCATTTCATAGATTTACTGTCTTCATCTGATTTTAGTGATCTTTACTCATTGAGCCAACAGGACAGGCCATAAAGGCAACCACATTTATGAAATTTGTTATCATACCTGTTCGGACAAACTATGATACCTCCATATGAGGCTGAGAAATGGATCGTGACTGCCTGCATATGTGAGTATGGTACTTTGCCCTTCAGGCTCTTAGAATCTTACTCTAATCAAGGAGACCTCATAGGCTATTTTTAAAGCGTTGTCAACCTAATATTTCAAATTTAGCTGAGGGCCAGTCTATTTATGGAAAGTAGTCATTTGTATTTCTGTTAATACTAAATGTTTAAACGTAGGGCCTTCATGTCCCTGAAAGTTACATTCATTTATTTCATATTGATTTTACTTACAAATTTTGTGAAAAATAACTGGTAACTTCAGGTTCATTATCCACTAATAATTTATGAACCTGGACTAAGAATCTAAGTCCTAAGTTTAATTCTGCTCCATTCTATTCAGTTCTGAATCTTCTATACATTAAAAACTGTGGGGACATAGAAATAAGGTCTTCCGATTAGCGTATATTCTATTGAGAGTATAAGACACATATAAAGAACAGCATAAGCAAAAATGATATACCATCAGAAAAATAGAAACAAGTGCTATAGTATTTCAAAAGTGAAGGAGCTCACATTTGCATTGGGGGTCAGAAAAAGTTTCTTAGAGAAGGTGACTATCAAGATAAACTTTGAAAGACTGGATTTTGACAAACAGAAATATAAGGGCATGTACAGTAAAGCATTCCATGTGTAGAAAACAGCATAAGCAAAGGTATGAGGACAGGAAAATAAGAGAGGTATTCTATGTGAATGTCCTCCCTGAAACAGTGCAGCAGGTGAATTCAGTTTTCCCCACCTAAGTGGAAGAGGAGCCTGGTGAGATGCAGTGAGGCTTTGGCACCAAATTCTACTTTAGGATCATTTCCAAATTCATCAGGCCACTTTATTTTTTATATTTATTTATTTACTTATTTTTAGTAGACTCCACACCCAGCATGTAGCCCAACATAGGGCTTGAACTCACAACCCTGAGATCAGGACCTGGGCTGATATCAAGAGTCAGATGCTTAACCGAGTGAACCATCCAGGTGCCCCAGCCACTTTAATCATGGGTTGTAGAAGGGTAGGAAAAATAAAAGTAGATAAAGTCTTAAAACTACTATATAAAACTGTTTCTTTATCAATTGGAAAGTGTAGAATTTTTGTTTTTTAAACAATGGACTTTTATCCTATTGAGAGTCCTTCCTGAACGTGGATTCTTATGATGTAAGCTGCATAATGCTGTGTTTCATGTACTGCGTTCCTTCTTTCCATAGGAACCATAATATTTACTCACTGCAGGAGTGTGAACTAGGAAAGCAGAGTTCAGGACATCTTCATGTATGCAAAATCTTGGCGCTCATCTTAGTTATATCTAGGAATGGCTACTTTGATTTTAAAGGTAAGACCAAAAGCTAGGCTTATGTAAGTAAACAAACAAAAAATACTCATGAAGTAGTTCGGCAAATATGAACTATTATATTACATGAATATCAACCTACAATATAGTTCTCAGAGTCCAAGTAGACTGTTTAGTAGGTTTCACGTTGTGTCACCGAGTTTCAAATGTAGCCACTATCAAGTGCTCTGACCATAAAAAAAGTACTATTTAGCTTTTATATTTTCAATAGCTTTTCAGCATAATATCGCATTTGATCATCAAAACCAACCTATGTTACCTAATGGCCATTTTAGGAAATCCAAATATTGTTTATTCATAAAAGACATCTTAACAGTTTTCTTTTTTTAATTTTGACTGTAGGGTCTGAACTTGGGATAGGCAAAATCAAGAATATTTTTAAGAAGACAAAATATAAGTCATGAGTATTTAAAGATAAGAAATATTTACAAGCAACATTATCAAAATACACAGCAATAAACAACGGTTATTAGAAATAATTGTTTTTTAGAAACAATTTTTTTTAAAGCAAGGAATCTTTGAAAACATGATTTGAGAGAATGTCAAAGGACACTAACAGTTGTTTGTGATTAAAAGGAATTTCTATTTCAGGCATAAAATAACTCAGTCATTTTACAGAAAAGAGAAAAAAGACCCAAGCTCTAATTATAATCCTTTATCCTTTTGTTCATTCATGTAACAATTTGCAGTAAAAGATTTAACAATACACTTTTATATGTTTGTATTTAGCTAATACAGGTATATAAATATACAATAATTGATACATATAAAGCTTTATATATCAAATAAAACTATATATTTCAATGTATGTAAATATATATTTTTCAAAATGGTAATTATGTATATCATAGTAAGTTTATCATTTTGGAAAACTATAAAAATTTTCTTAATAAGCAAACATATATTTAAGAAACATCCTATGGAATAAATAAGGTGAGTTTTACTCCCACTTTATGGATCAGGAAGTGAGACTTGGGAAGAGAAAGTGATTTCCCAAGGTTACTCCAGGAAAGACACTCATGAAACATTTCATTTGGCAAATGCTGGCTCTGGGCCTAGCACAATGCTAAGCATTAGTTAAACAAAGATTGACAGGGCGTACCCCTGTCCTTGAGGAGCAATATCCATGTTGAATGCAAGTCTTCAAAATCTTAGCTATGTAAAAAAGAAAAAAAAACAAAACATAGTAACAGACTATGGAAAAGGCACTCGAATATACAGTCAGACTTAGGTTCCCCTCAACTCTAGCAGTGTGGAACCATTTGAGAAAATTACTGAAATATGCCAACTTTCAATTTTCTGACCCATTAAATGAGTGGCTCTCAGGTGAAATTCCTAAGGACTTATCAGTACCAAATATTCAATGAAGTGTAGAGCATTTAGAATTGGCACTTACAGGTCTAAAGTCAACATCAATACCATTATGTGATGAATATACCTTTTCTTATGAGCTTGCTATATTCGTAAGATTATCTACTTTTTAAAAACCTTCTGATTATAGTATTTGTTTTATTTATTACTAATGTACTTTTAAGCCATGAAAATTAGCGCCATCCAAAGAAGCTCCAGTAATACCTCAAATTAAGTCAAAACCTTCACAAAATTATCTTTCAACAAGCATGTATTTTCCTCACAGAGAGGAAAAAGTGGGGGAAAAAACATTTTTGCCTTTAAGGAGATCTGATTAGGGATAAAAAGAGAAAACCAAATCTAAAACAACTATCCAAAATGTACATGTCTACTAAAAACAGGAAGTTTTTAGTAGGAGCTGGAAAATCTGTGCCAAACACAATGTGGAAATTAGAAACAGACACAAGCTGAACTGACAGGATCACCAGGAGAGGCCAGTTGGCTGTTTCCCAAGACACCTGTCAGGGTTCTGACATTCCCTCACCAAACTTCAGGTTCCACCTTCAGTTTTATAAAATCAAGCATGGGCCTTGGCATTAAGCTGAGAGTGGATCCATCCATCAGACTGGGACCCACAGATTCTAAGACTAATAAATAAACTCGGAATGCAGTACCGTTTTACTCATTAAGGATGAGACATAGAACTGCTGTTGGGCCTCCATGATTTTGTGAAAAAGATGTTTTCTTCCACTGGTGAGATCTGTGCTGAAACATAAATGGTGAACAAAAGAACATAGAATAAGAAGCGTCTGGTTATTTCCCCAACAGAGATACCATAGTCAAGGCTTTAGACTTGAGTACACTTTACCCAAGAAATGCTTCCGTGGACGTGACAAAGACCACTTCTCTGACCTTCTGCCCCCCTTGCAATTGGTCGTTCCTTACATATGCTAGTTCCTCCCAGAAAACTTGCTTCTTTTCAAATTATGAAATATTTCAAATGTGCAGAATATAGCAAGGATTCCATATCCCACACATTCTAGGTGCTGTCTTTGTTTCAGACTTCTTTTTAAAGAAATAAACAATATAAACAGAACTAAAGCTCCATTCCTCTTTCTCTCAACACCACCACCTTTTTCTTCCCAGAATAAATAACTGTCCTGATGTAAACATGAATCACCCCATGCATTTTTTAAAAAATCTTACTACATATGAATATATCCACGGTAGTGTCATTTCATTAATAGCACTACCTTATACATATCTATTTGCAGTTTCCGGTTGTCTCTCAACATATGTTTTAAAAGATACGACCACGTTGATGTATGTAGCACTGCGTTTGGCATAGCACACTATGGCAGAAAGTAGACTTTATTATTTTATGTATGTATTTTATTATATGTTTGTGTGTAAGACACCTGATACAGAGCTCACAGGGCTAAATACTAGGTGTAGGCAGGGCCGCATTCCTTTTTAGAGACTCTAGAAGCAAATCCATTTCCTTGTGCATGTAGGTTACGGCCAGAATTCTGTTCCTTGCAGTTGTAGGTCTGAGGTCCCCATTTCATGCTGCTGTCCTCTGAGAGTTGTTCCCACCTTTTTTTTTTTTTTTAAGATTTTATATATTCGTTCAAAAGAGAGACCACAAACGGGGGGAGGAACAGAGGGAGAGGGCCAAGCAGACTCCATGCTGAGCATGGAGCATGATCCCAGGACCCTGAAATCATGACCCAAGCCAAAATCAAGAGTCAGATGCTTAACCAACTCAGTCACCCAGGCATCCCAAGTTTTTCCCAGCTTCTAAGGGCTGCCTACACTTCTTGGCTCATGGTTCACTTCTTCCATGTTCGAAGCCAGCAAGGATGAGAAGAAGCCCTCTGAAAATTTCAATCTATCCTTCTTTTCCCCCAAATAATACAAGGTAATCTCTTGATCTTGAAGTCATCTGATTGGCACTCTTACTTCCATCTGTAACCTTAATTTTCTTTTGCTATCTATGCAATATATTCACAGGCATGACCTTGGGTTTAGACTGAGGGGGATAAAATCTGCCTGCTACACAGCTAATGCCTCCGAATTTCGTCTTTTGTCACCTAGCAAGGATGAGGGAAGGTACTTTCTCTGATGGAGAGCTTCATGCCTATTATGTAGCTATAAATACACTTGTAGGAAAGTGAACATAATTGACTTTTTCAAAACAAAGGCCATACTAGTTTGTTTATTTCAGGATGATGTTTATTTCAGCTTACTTCTCTCTGGGATTAGAGGGAAAGAGAGGAAAGATGTCTTGGAGGAACTGCTTTAAACTCTGAGGAGAATCATCACCTTTGCCCGTAAGAAAATCTTCCATTTGGATGCAAATGCTTGTACTATTGGATTCTTTTCCAAATGTTCAAACAGAAAAATGTCCTTTAATTTTTCTTCTGAGGAATCTACCAGTGACCATTTCTATATCTGTGCGCGTTGTGACCGTTCTTTGTTGACCAATGTGGTTTATGATGTCATCCTACTTATGCCTTCTCTCCTGACTAATGATGCTGTTGCTGTGGTAAATTTGAAAGGATCCACGGATCTTTGGTTCCATTGAGAAGTTCTTCATAAGAGGAAAATATGAGCAATTTGCACCTCTCTGTGCCAGGTCCATTGTTGAAAAAAAATGAGGAAAATAATAACATGGGAACATTATGAGAATTAAATGAGCTAATACATGTAAGTCTTACCACAAAGCTTGGTATAGCAATCAAGATTTATTCTTCACTGTTCTTACACTAACTTCAAGAAGAAACACTCATTACGGTCACAGTTATCAACTAAGGACCGCATTATGCATACCAGGCAGCACCAGGAGGGGTGGTTCTGTTTCTCTATGGCAACTTAGTGTGGACCCACAAAAACAGCCATAGGATTTCTCCGCCAAATCTGCTTATAGTCAAAGTAGTCACCAGAGTTGAGATGGGGATTTTTCAGCCATGTTTATGTCACTGTATTGGTGATCTGAATGGTTTCCAAGGGCCTGAGTTCAATTATCCAATTCCCTGCCCAAAGTGCTAAGACTGCATCTGTAACAAGTTCATGTGAGGAGGCTGGCTGATAAGACTTGTGTGAGGAATTGATTGTGTCTACAGTAACCTAACGTTCAGTCCTGTTTCACTATTTTTCTTTTTTAACCTTTTATTTCCACCTTTGCAAAAACTCTAGATTAGATACACCTAGATCTGATTCCCAAACTGCTGCATTTTTTAGATATTCTAATTTCCTATAAAATCAAGAAAAAAAGAAAGAAGAAAATCATGCGGCCTCACATGAGAGTAGAGTTTAGCCTAGTATGCCTTTATAAATTCAGCATTAGATAATTGAGGGGAAATAAACCTAGAGAAATATTTGTAAACATGTATGATGTGGATACTATTTTTCTTTTAGGTTTTAATTGGCTAATTTACAGTTCATTGATACTTCTCTATATGAACCATAGGGATCATCAGTTTCTTAATCTGTATTGAGTCCATTTCATGCCAAATCTGTATCCTGAGATTAGTGCTAAAAATAAAGTAGATTCCCAATAATGAGTTTTCTTTTTACTAATAGCTTTCTTTTCTTATTCCCTCCCTGCCCCCAGACATTTGGTAATAAGGTCCTAAAGCATGTTCAGAGACTCATTCCTATTACAGTGGCCATGGCTTCTGTCAGTGAACTGAACTCATCAATCATTACAGCATCCAGGTAAGAAAATCAAATGTGCTGTGGGTCGTTTGTGTTTTCAAAGCTCAGCTAAGGGAAATCAATAACGTCTTATGTTTAGTGTCACTAATGAACAACAGCCAAGCCTTTTGATTATCTATTGGTATTGTTTTTACCATAAACCTATTTCAGGGATTTCAAATGTTAAAATAGAGATTGTTTGGTCATGTTTGTCTTTCACTAGTTAATGCATAAATGTAGCCTGTTTTAAATGGACTCTAAAAAAGAGTCAATCTTTTCCAGGATGTGGGAAAGCAGGGTTTGCATGAAAACTGTTTAGTAACATCACATACTGCAAATAGTTGTCAGTCAGGATAATTGCAAAACAAAGTACAAATGTGGAAAAGTGCTGAGTGAATGAATCCACAGGGAGAAGAGCCAACTGATGAACACAGCAAAACAAGCGGTAAAAAAATCAATGCTAATACACACCGCTTACCGGTGTACTTAAAATCAGATCCCCTGGTTGGCCACTTTAGCTGCCCTACAGCTGGCTAGAATAACGATGGGCCATCAGAAAGCTGCTCAGCAAAGTAATTGCAAGAGAGAAGAGATTAGGGTGTAGGTGTGCTGGAAGGAGATGTGGGGGAAATGTTTCTAATTTGGGATGGTGAGTAGGAAGGATGGAGCAGTTCCCACCATCATTTAAGTCTCACCTATTTTTATGGAAATGATAATAACAAATTAGTTTTGCTAATCTTATCTCATTTGCTATAACAAACCTGTGGAATTGTTGTGAAGGATGGTATCTTTATCCTTATCTTCAAATTGAGTAACCAGCTCATTCAAAGTGATCTAACAGATTAATCCAAGGTCACATCAGTTATCAGTAGAGCTCAGGACTCATATTTCTGACTCCAGTCCAAATGGCTTCTCCACCTCACCATACCTCCTCTTGTTAATAATGACTGAGGTCCACTCCTGTTTAGTGTGAAATAGGATTTGGCTCCCATTTTTCAGTTTCTTGGTTGTCTTATTTAGTGGTTGCACTAAATCTCAGTGGGCAGCACTTGGTCCTATCTGTTCTCTTTCCATCCTTTTTCTTACTCCTAATAAATGACTAAAAAAAAAAAAAAGGCAAGTACAAGGGGATTTCCAGTTCTACTGTCTGGTTTCTGTGTGGTCTTTGATTTTTCAGGAAAAAAAAATACCTCATTATGTGTGCCCTGTGAATTTCTCTCTTGTACTTGCCCTGCATATTTACATTAGAAATATCAGTTGCTGTGTTTGCAGAGCATCTAACTGATGACAGCTAACACCTCTCATCCTCTCCTTCTTCACAGCCATTTTTCAGGCTCTTCTATGTGGCCCCAACAGAAGGGCACCTTCCCTGCAGTTTAAGCATGATTCATGTGGGATGATTCATACTGGTCCCTGCTCCTCTCTTCAAAGTAAGTAAATCTGATGTACATCTTATAGAAACTGTTATTGTCAAGAATTCCTTGCTTGTCCCACTCATTTTCTATATTCATTTACTTGAGAATATTGAGATCTCCACCCAGCTTTAAGATAAGGAATGCAGGGGCCTATGTCTTGCTGAGTCCCAAGGGAGAGCAGCATCTTAAAGCTTCCTGCTCTATGAGGCACCTAAGACCCTGGGCCAGAGTCTGAGCAGAGATAATAAACAAGATGTAGAGTCTGCAAATAGGAAGTCTCCTAGAAACAGTAAGTAACGCTTTAGCTGAGTTGTCATGAATTGGAAATTTCCCTGTGGTCAGGGAAATAGGAAAAAAGGGATAGTCAAAAAAGAGAGATTATATAGGAAAAGATACTGAACATAAAATGGATCATTTGTACTTAGTTGTTCAGTGTTTACTATGTGCTACACACTAGATGTCATCACAAGATGGGGTAGAGATTGACTTGGGACAAGACATTTGGCAGCCAGATGGTCTTTTAAAACAATGAAACACATCATCTCATTCTCCTATTTAATAACCTTCAAAGGCAGGTTCCCCTTGTAAACAAAGTAAAATCCAAATTCCTTAGCATGACCCACAATGCCCAATATGATCAGCCCTGAGAATTTCAACAAGCTCATCTCCTGCCACATCCACTATACCCCAGCCCCCTGGCTTTTTTCTGTCTGTTGTACAGGGCAAATCCTTTTGCTTCTCCAGGGCATTTGCATTTATTTTTTCCTGGCCTGCTTATCCCTCAACTTTCAGGTCTTACCTCAAATGCTTTGAGAAGTCTTTCATTAGCACCCTGAGATAGAAGCCATCTTTCCCCAACCCACTGCCCAAGACTACCTCTGTCCCATCTTCCTGTTTTACATATAATTGCATAGTATTGATTAAACCTAAAATGTCTGTTTTCTTTGTATTATCTGCTTTCTCCAACAATTATAGAATTGTTAGAGAAGAAGAAATCTTATAGAAGCTCTGTGGAAACAGAAGTCTTGTCTGTCTCCTAGACAATTCTCTATCCTCAGCATCTAGAAGACTTGGCAATCATCTGTTGAATAAATGGATGAATCACTGTCATGAGGGTGAGTAAGCTGATGAGTGTTCATGATCAGGAGAAATTAGACTATTTTAAAGGGTTTTTCTGGGCAGGGTTTTCCAGAATAGGAAACTTAAAGGCTGGGGGCAGCTGGGTAGCTCAGTCAGTTAAGCATCTGACTCTTGGTTTCGGCTCAGGTCATCATCTCAGAGTTGTGAGATCAAGCCCTGCATGGGGCTCTGCACTGCACTCTTCCCCTCTCCCCATGTTTCCTTCTCTAAAAAGAAAAAAAAGAAAACTTAAAGTCTGAGTTGATAAGACATAAATAATAATCCATGAGTACTTACCTTATAAAAGCTTCTTAAGAAAGGATCTTAATATAGCAAGCATGACTATATTCACTGTAAATATATACATTGTGAAATCCTGGAAATATATACCAATGAATTCAAATTTTATCTCTATAACACTATACATTCTTTGTGTTGGTAGGGCATGGTAGCTATGATGTATCTTCTGGTTTTGGGGTTAATGTAGAGCATGAAATCAGCCATAATACCTAGCTTGCTAAAATGTAACACGGAGGCCACTGAGGGGAGGGAAGGTTTGGAGAAGGGTGTAGGCCTTTGGAATGCTGAGGCTTGCGTGACCACTCTGCGGTTGCAGTGCCTCGGGGAGTTGCCCGCCAGAAAAACTTCCCTAGCCCAAACAGCTGCCCTGTGATCTAAGAGATGTAGGCATTGTCCCTTAAGCTATGTTTAATAGAACACGCAAATTAGCATATCATATCTTTCGTGCAAACAGATCCCCCCAGTTTCAGTGAAACCTCTTGTCACACATCATGTGCTTGAGGACCAGTGATAAGGATTTGTAATTATCCTGAAGGACCAATAAAAGTAGGAACAAGGAAGAGCAAAGGGTCTTCACCTCTGAGCCTTGACCCCCTTGCCTTCTTTTTGTTTTCATGGCAAAGTTTGGAGTAATGTTTCATCCGTTGGTACAGGGATTGCTGGCCATTCCCGGCATTCTGGTGGAAGATATTTTCCAACTCATCATCATTCCTTCGTTACTGGCTCTATGTGAGGCTCTCACTTACAGGATTAATGTATGTAAGGAAAACGTAGCCTGAAAGACCAAGGCCAGTCAGAGTGAGTAAAATACATACTATCTAGGAATGCCTTACAAAATTTCTTGAGAATTTAACTAGTATATATTAATGATTATGATTTCTTGTTAACTTTTTTAAATAAAATAAAATGAAAAGCAGAGACAATCCTTGAATTTTAAGTAGACTCCATGCCCAATGTGGGTCTCGAACCCATGACCTAAGATCAAGAGCAGCAAACTCTGTCAACTAAACCATGCAGTTGCCCCTTGAAAAAAAAATTCTTTACTCAACACCTATATATCTAGGAATTTATTCTAAGGATAAAATTTAACAAATGAAAATATATGTGTGACAATGTCAACTATATCTTTATTTGTAAGAGCAAAAACAAATGAGAAAATAGCCATCAACTTGATGGAGAACTATATGGATAATAAAAATGATATCTATAAAACCAAGAATTACTTATATGATAAAATCTTTAAATGAAAATAACATAATAGATGATAGCATTAGTAGTATGTTGGGTCAAACACAGATTTTGGAATATGACATCCATATTCATATATCCAAATCACACTTAGTTACTTAGGAATCATATGACCTTGGGTATGTCTACTAACCTCACTAAGCTGTTTTCTTATTTATAAACTAGAAATACCAATGGCGTCAATTCTGTGTCATAGGAGCAATTTTTTGTTAACTAAAATTCATTTATAAAAATTTTATTGAAATGCATCATTAAAAATATTCATGCGAAAGTCATTGACTCTCAAAAACTATTACCTTCTTTGCAACACACATTACATTTTAGATTTAACTTTCGTATCTCCTCATTGAAATAATTAACAGAACCTGCTGCTGTGTTACGAAGCACTTTACAAGGCTAACTACACAATCTTGCTGGTGAGTTACACCTAAAAATCAAGAGCGAAGACTAAGCAATAAGAAAGTACTAATAACTAGCAAAGTTGTGGTTTTCATTTGTTTTCTTGAATTGTATTCTTATTTACCATCATAAGCCATTTTTTATTCAGAAGAGAGGTAATGAAGTTTCATTCAGGGACAGTTAAGAGAGGTTGAACTATTGGGGTGCCTGGTGGGATTGTAGGTCAAGCATCCAACTTTGTTTCAGCTCAGGTCATAATCTCAGGGTCATGAGATCGGCCCCCGTCATGCTCCACACCTAGCATGGAGTCTGCTTAAGACTCTAACTCTCCCCTTGCTCACTCGCTCTCTCTCAAATAAATAAATCTTTTTCAAGAGATGTTGAACTATTAATAGAGATGAAAGAAAGACATAATAATCAGTAGAGGAAAAGAAAGCAGAAGGAGTGAAGAGAACAGAGGCAATGGGTTGTTGAAATGGAACAATAAATCTGGGTATAATTTTCACAGATGGCTGTGATTTCCAGATGATGGAATAGGATATCTAGGAGCAGCATTTTACTCAGTGGTTTCATTTCAATTGAGCAATTCTAAAATTCAGAAAAATTGAGATAATATGGTGTGTCATTTCTGCCTCATGAATTTACACTGAAGGTTGTGATACAAAATACATTACCAAGCTTACTACAATGCCTCCGTGCTTCAGTGATTCAGGCTGTGGTGATACCACATTTGGCTATAAAAGATAGCTAGCTTATTGATTCTTGTAGCATTGGCAGCACTCAGTGAGTATTATAAATACCAAGAACCATTTTGATCCCCTCTTTTGTAAGTTTATTAGGAGATTTGTGCTCTTTTACCTAAAGGTGTTTTTGTTTATAATTGGTGTTACCAATTTGAAATATTTCAGTAATACATCCCAAAGTATATCAATCCAGAAAATTGGGGTTGGGAGTTAATATGTTTCTTAAATGTAAGGCACAGATAAAATATATTTAGTTTTCCATTCTTTTGACACTTTTCATGGCCAAAGGAAGGTTGGGCTAAAGATTTCAGTATTAGAGGGTTACCACATACAATCAAAAGTCAAGAGTCATTATTCCTGTGACTCAAATTTCTTGGGTTTAGGGTCGTCTCAAACGTAACAAACAGCTCTGAATTTGTCACTATGTTAGCAAAATTAATTCTATAATTCTTGACCCACTGTTTTTATTTCTAACATGAGAGGGGAAACAATATGGCAACAGTTGTAGGCACCTTACACCAGGAAAATAGAGCTGGTAAAATAAAGAGCAAGTGTTAGGATAGGCCAACTGGTAGTTCCTATATTTATATACTCATATTTTTTTATATTATATTCTCATATATTTTATAACATATATTTTTGTTTCCTTTTATCCATAGCTAAGACTCTTCTCTCCTGGGCTACTGGGTGGCTCAGTCAGTTAAGCATCTGTGTTTGCCTCAGGTCATGATCCTAGGGTCCTGGGATCGAGTCCCACATTGGGCTCCCTGTTCAGTGGGGAGTCTGCTTCTCCCTCTGCCCCTCCTCCTACTCATGGGCTCTCTCTCTGTCTCTCTCTCTCTTTCAAAAATAAATAAATAAATAAATAAATAAATAAATAAATAAATAAATTTTTTAAAAGACTCTTTCCTGTAGTTCATTGCTTGTGTACACTCTCCCTGTGATATTCCCTCTCTAGGTAATAAAATCAACTCCTTAATTGGAATTGGAATTTACCTTGAATTCCTGAATATTTCTTGAAAGTATATTTTATCAGTAAAAAGTAACCTTCAAAATTACAAAGGCTATGGGAAGAAATACAAACTCAACTTCCTTTCCATTGCGTTCTGTGACTTGCAATGGCACCCATGCAAATGGAATAAAAGCGTGTATGCGTAAAATGCTAGAACTTCCCTCTTTCACTTCCCTCCAAAACACACTCACACATCTGAAAACATTTAGCAGTGTCTAGCACAAATCAGGCACTTAACAAATGTTATGTTCCCTTTCCTTTGTATAGAACTGTGTTCATCACCAAACATTTCATTAGGGAATAATGGCTAAAGCAAAAAGCAGGGAGATAACTCAGCCATTAGAAATGTGAGCTTTGGTATCAGGCCTGGTTTTGAATTCTGACTTCACCATTTAACAGTTCTCTGTCCTTAGGAAAAGTACTCAAACTCTGATTCTTAGTTTCCTCATACACAAAGTAAGGACACCACTAGGGCCATAGGATGGTTGTTAAAAGTAATGAGCTATTGCATGCAAAGCACTTAAGAGCATACCTAGCACATAGTATGTACTCAATTATAAAAATTTAAATTATAAATTTAAAAAAATAGTGCATACTTACCAATCATAAGAAAAATGTAAAACAAATCACAATGAGCCATTAGGATGGCCACTATCAAAAAAAAAAAAAAAAGGAAAAGAAAAAGAAAATAGCAAATATTGGCAAAGATGTAGGACCTGGTAAGAAGGGTCCTCAAAAAATGAAATATTAGAATTGCCACATGATCCAGAAATCCTACTTCTGGGTATATAAAAGAACTTAAATCAGGATCCCAAAATGATATTTATATACCCATATCCATTGCAGCATTATTCACAATAGCCAAGAGGAGGGAAGAGCCAAATGCCCATTGATGGATGAATAGGTAAAGAAAATGTAGTAAATATATACAATGGAATATCACTCAGCCTTTAGAAAGAAGGAAATTCTATCACATGCTGCAACATGGATGAATCTTGAGGGCATTACGCTAAGTGAAGTAAGCCAGTCACAAAAGTACTAATACTGTATGATCCTACATATATGAGATGCCCAGAGTAGTCAAAATTATGAAAACAAAGTAGAAGGGTAGTTGCCAGGGACTGGGGTGGGAGGGTGAAATGGGGAGTTGCTCAATGGGTATAGGGCTTCAGCTTTGCAAGATAAAGCTTCTAGAGATCTGTTACACAACAATGTGAATGTGGTAAATGTACTGTGCACTTAAAAATGGTTAAGAAAGTAAATTTTACATCATGAGCTTTTTACAATTTTTTTTTAAATAGGGCATACTTAAAAAAAAAAAAATTGTGTCTGTAAGGATGTGCTCTCCAGGGTTTCTCCAATGCCAGAAGAGAGAATGGGAAGGAGAAAGAAGAAACAGGTAAAAGAAAGAATGACCTTCAGTTCTATAAATATGTTTGTAGGGTTCCTTTAGGTTAGAGGGAGAGGAAAGGCCATATAACATAGAGAAGTCTGATCAGAAGCAGCCTTTTTCCCTCAACTTTGGGGGAACGCAAAAGAAGACACTGGAAATAACCCATCCTGAGTAAGCAAGTGTCTGTCAATGTATTTGTATAAATGCTTTGCCTCAGAATTGAAAATAAGAAGTGTTGTGAGGAAGGACACAAAACTTTGAGAAGGAGGGAAGGAAAAAGCATTGCAGAAAAAGCCCATAGTGTGGTGTCAGGATGAGGAGTTTGAATCCTCTTTCCACTACTTGCTTATCCTCCCGGGGAATTACTTTATTCATCAGTAAAAATGGGGATGATCTTGCTTTTCTAACAGAAGCACTGTAAGAGTTAAACCCAAAGTTACTGTGCCTGAAACATTCTTTTTATCCCATGAAACAGAATACACATTTTAGTTGTGGTTTTTATAGGTAAGCAAACTCTGGTTAACAACCAGAATGGGGAAAAACAATGATTTCCACATCCAGCCTGTTCACAGGGCTAATCATGTATTATTTTGATATCTACTGTTAGTCTTGTTTGTAGATGTCAATATTGATTCAGAAGGGAAGTGTGGGCTACTTCTTATATCCAAAGTGAAAATGTAGCAACCTGCTCCTGCGCTTTACAACTTCTTATTAAAACAAGGATGCATACCTATATCAAGATATACACTAATGATCTTAAGCAGCTCATTCACAGAAAATTAATAAGTAGTTTTACAATCATAAAGTAAACAAGTGAACAGAAGTCCAGCTCCTACAAAAGTATTGCTTATTTAGTAGCTCACAGTTTCATCTCACGGAGTCAGGTATTTTTTGCCAATGTTTCCTGCATATAAACAGTAATAACATTGTCCCACTGGTTTCCACTTCACTGACCTATTCTTGATTTATATCAGTTGTGAACCTTTCCACTTTGGTATCTCTTTGAACTTGCTTTCAACATATCCTCTTTCTGTGCAGACAGTTGGAAGAGAAAAACTTGCATGTGTATATGAGCAGAAAGAGAAAGATAAGGAAATAAAAATGCTTTGAGGAAAAGTAGACATTTCTATGACAATCCCTGGTACATATTTTTAAAAAACAGTCTAAACAATCTTCATGAGTCATCCAACCTGAAGGTTAGCTGTTATACAGCAAATTCTTTAAGATGTGGAACTTGAACATTTAAACAGAATGAATGACAGATGCTTTGTCACATTTCCTAACTTCTCTAAGTAAACCGAGAGTATGTCATGAAGATTGTTCTTCGATTAGGCTTCACGTCCATGGCATTCTGGTTTAGAGGAACGAGCACTAGAATTGGAGTCTGAATTCTAGCCCTATCTTTGTCCAGTGATGTGACTGTGGCCCTTTCCCTTAATTCACAGGCTTTACTTACTCTACAAAGTTGCCTAAAATGTCTAACATTAGAGATTAGGAAATACTGCATCTTACAAGAATCCATAAGTTCAAATTTATCCTATAGAAAGAAAAAAAAATGCCTGCTTTGGGCTCTCATGTGAAGACATCAGTTTGGGTGATCCTAGTGGATCAGTAAGACCCAGAAAGGTCCACTGGGAGGTGCGGAAACAAAGAGCAGATACAGTTGCTTGAGGCCAAGTGTCTCAATAGAAGGAGAAATAGAATGGGTTATCCTGTGTCCTCTGCCTGCCTTTTTTACTCAAGGTCACAGCTGGCTGAGAACTGAAGGTGTCGTGGTCTGGGGAGAGGTTGTTAAATGATCACAGGAGAAGGAACAGTTGCTCAGAAGTGTCACCAGGAAGCTGGGAGAAAGACGTTTACCTGAGATTTTTCAATGACTTTCAGGAGGGAGGATTATATCTGACATTGCATTAGAAAAAGAGAAGGTGCGGGGCGCCTGGGTGGCACAGCGGTTGGGCGTCTGCCTTCGGCTCAGGGCGTGATTCCTGCATTGTGGGATCGAGCCCCACATCGGGTTCCTCTGCTATGAGCCTGCTTCTTCCTCTCCCACTCCCCCTGCCTGTGTTCCCTCTCTCGCTGGCTGTCTCTATCTCTGTCAAATAAATAAATAAAATNTGCATTAGAAAAAGAGAAGGTGCAATATGGAAGCATGGAAAACATAAAAATTACATTTTTATTCAGGTAATACATGCACATTGTGGAAAAGTTCAAAGGTGTAGATGATCACAAAATAAACTCACTACCAATAAGCACAAAGAAAAGTATTNGGTGCAATATGGAAGCATGGAAAACATAAAAATTACATTTTTATTCAGGTAATACATGCATATTGTGGAAAAGTTCAAAGGTGTAGATGATCACAAAATAAACTCACTACCAATAAGCACAAAGAAAAGTATTTGTTAACATTTTGCTGCATATCATTCCAGGCTTTTCATGTATCATCTACACAAAAATATATACCTTTAAAAAATAGTATTATTCAAAAGTGCCATCAGATTTTGGGTTTAGTAGAAGTTACATTATGTTGACAAGAGGTTTGTTTTCACGATGTATGGCAATGGCCTTTCAATTTGGGAACTTCTGTATTGTTCAGATGTGTACTTTTGCAGTTGTAAAAAGTATCAGATTCTATTCTCTGTGGGTTATGTGTGCTAAACAAGTCTTAAATTGTGATTTTTAAAATCAAGATCATACAATTTCTTTTTTTTCTTTTTTTAAAATTTTTTTATTATGATATGTTAGTGACCATACAGTAGTACATCATTAGTTTTTGATGTAGAGTTCCATGATTCATTGTTTGTGTATAACACCCAGTGCTCCATGCAATACATGCCCTCCTTAATACCCATCACTGGCCTAGCCCAATCCCCTACTTCCCTCCCCTATGAAGCCCTCAGTTTGTTTCCCAGAGTCCATAGTCTCTCGTGGTTCATTCCCCTTCTGTTTACTCCCCCTTCATTCTTCCCTTCCTTCTCCTACTGATCTCCCTGCTATTTCTTATGTTCCATAAATGAGTGAAACCATATGATAATTGTCTTTCTCTGCTTGACTTATTTCGCTTAGCATTATCTTCTCCAGTCCCGTCCACGTTGCAACAAGTGTTGAGGAAGCGTTCTTTTTGATGGCTGAGTAATATTCCATTGTATATACGGACCACATCTTCTTAATCCATTCATCTGTTGAAGGGCATCTTGGATCCTTCCACAGTTTGGCTATTGTGGACAATGCTGCTATGAACATTGGGGTGCATATGGCCCTTCTCTTCACTACATCTGTATCTTT
>NC_048226.1:59039060-59039368 GCF_002007445.2 Ailuropoda melanoleuca
TTGTTTCTCGTGTATTGAGCTTGAGAAGTTCTTTATAGATCTTGGATACCAGCCTTTTATCTGTAGTGTCATTTGCAAATATCTTCTCCTATTCTGTGGATTGCCTCTTTGTTTTGATGACTGTTTCCTTTGCTGTGCAGAAAATTTTTATCTTGATGAAGTCCTGCAAGTTCATTTTTTCTTTTGTTTCTCTTGCCTTTGGAGATGTGTCATGAAAAAAGTTGCTGTGGCCAATGTCAAAGAGGTTACAGCCTATGTTCTCCTCTATGATTTTGGTGGACTCCTGTCTCACATTGAGGTCTTTCATC
>NC_048226.1:59039743-59069102 GCF_002007445.2 Ailuropoda melanoleuca
AAAAAAAAAATTTATATCTTATTTCTGCAATTTACAAAAACATGTTATGACTATGTGAACACACTTGCAGCCTGTGCCAGAGTATATGAATGGCCTTGAAAGTTAAGTTTCATTAGTTCCATGGTAATGACACTATAGAGTTTTGAGGATTACCAATTTTGTTTTAGATATTGATAGATTTAGATTCAGATTTAGATATTCTTATCAAAGGATAGTGACAGTACTGGTCTGTGAAAGAAACAAGTTATAAATGGGGTGTATACTGTGATACCATTTGGTACAAAATGAATGCAAGGATATACAAAGTATATCTCTGGGTGGTGGGATCACAGGTGTGATTTCTTCCATGCTTGTCTGTAATTTCTAAATTAAATGAACATGAATTGCTTTCATCATGAGAAAAAGAGGTAATTTTTAATTATAAAAACAGACACAATTGCAATTAGAAGCATGTGTTTTAATTCTTTTTAAAGTATTGATGTGGAGTCCCCTTGATTATTTATACTGTTTTCCCTCTTCCTGATGAAAAAATGACATACTTTTTTTTAAAGAACTGATCAAGATTTGAGAACCCTTCTTGATCATGGCTGCAACTACTGCCTGCCCAACCCTCCCCCCGACCCTCCACCCCCACACACATCTCTGCGCCTATCTCCCATCTTCCTACACACTCAAAAAAGTTAACCACACTAGCTAAGTGGCCCATAGAAGGTAAATAATGAAATTTATTTCAAATGCAATTTAAAAAGAGTTAATATATATACAGCTATTAGATCTGCCAGATCTGACCCCTTTATGTCAATAATAACATGGGCAAACAGACTTGGCAGGGAGATAATGGTCTACTCTTTGCACATATCCAGGTAGTTCTTAGATATCCAATTAGACTTCCTAGTTTTATTTACAAATGGTTATTATAATTCTGAATTGTATTCACTAATTTAATGTAGCAAAAATGTTTTTAAATACCTTTAGAAATAGGTTAAGCAGCTTTTAAATGGATCAGTAAAAGCGCCAGAGAATTTCTGCCATTTGTTAAGAAACCGCTTCTATTTTCAAATCATGAGGGACGATCTCAGCACATTTTTAACCTACCAGGCTTTTGGTTGCTTTTCTTTTCTTTCCAATTCCAACTTTTGCTTTGAATAACCTAAAAGTAAAATGTTTCTCACATGGCAAAAATAACATTCTGAGTTAAATAAGTTTCATAAAAAATATCATTTTGGATGTTGCCAGCTTTTGCCTTTTAAAAGGATTATAAGTTTCAATGCATGAGAGGAAGTAGAACCAGCAAAGGACACTGAGAAGGACTAGGAAGATAAGAGGAAAATCAAGAGAGCATCAGATTAATGAAGCCAAGGAAAGAGATTCAGAGAGAGGAAGGAGGGTCATAGAAAAAGAGCCAGGGAAAGAGGGTGCTTACTGCATGTTCCCAGAGCCTTCCTCTGTGCCTGAAAATAGCCAGTTCTTCCCTGGCTACTAGCTTCCTCCTTCCTTTCAAAGAATTGTTATGAGAACGGCAAGGAAATTGAGGTACAATAGCAATCTCGAAAACACTGTGTACATAATTAGGTGAAAAGTCTGCTGGTCTAGATGATTCAGACATGTCTTCTCATGGAAAAGAGTAATTACAACACAAGTCAGAGGTGACCGAGGGGATCCACTTCGTGGCAGGGAGCTGTTACATGGGAGATATTTCACCAACAAGTTCTTCAGAATTCACTGTTCATGCTGCCTGTGTTTCATCACCAATGATTCACTCCTCATTCTCTCACGTTTAGTTTCTCCCATGACCTCAGTGCCCCTGAGCTATTAACATTGTGCATGTAATTCTTTCAAACACTTAGACTTTAAAAGGACAGGTACAGGGGCGCCTGGGTGGCACAGCGGTTAAGCGTCTGCCTTCGGCTCAGGGCGTGATCCCGGCGTTATGGGATCGAGCCCCACGTCAGGCTCTTCCGCTATGAGCCTGCTTCTTCCTCTCCCCACTCCCCCTGCTTGTGTTCCCTCTCTCGCTGGTTGTCTCTATCTCTGTCGAATAAATGAATAAAATCTTTAAAAAAAAAATAAAAAAATAAAATAAAATAAAAGGACAGGTACAAAACACAGTAGCAGAGGTATGAAATCAAAAGCAAATTGAGAGTTGTGGTCAGACCTCTGTGAATAATGCCAGGAATGCTGAAGCTTTAAATGAGATTAGACTTGAGAAGAGAGAGAGAGAAAAAAAAAGAAAGGTCAGAGATAATAAAGACAGAAGGGATAGCTTATCCTTACTGACGGTGATGTAATGTTTAACAGGTTAAAAAAAAAAAAGTAAAGTACATAACTTCCGTCTGACTTTCTTCTTTTCTTTCAAGAAAAAGATACTCAATGAAAAGTTCCAAATACTTGAAAAGATAAACCAAACACATTTAACAGAGAACTGAAGTCCATCTGATAGTTGAGGAATAAGACCATTTACCTATTTTCAGTGTTCGAGTGAAATGGTTTCCAAAGCACAGAAAGGAGTTGTCAGTGTCAGCAAAGGACTGCTATCAGTAATCTTTGAAAAATTGCAAAGAATGGTTGAGATGCAAGAGAACTGGATATAGATATGCCCTAATTTAAGAACACAGAAAAAAATTCTCTCTTCTCAGAAAACACATGCAGGGCAAGGTTGCTGTGATTCCCAGTAGAATTTTCTAAGGATCCCTTACCACAGAAGGGGATTGGGAGCTTCCTGCCAAAGCTGGCTGACTAAACACATGCATTTACCTCTCTTCCCAAATCCCAAAGAAATGTCAGAAAAGTAAAATTAAATAAAAATAAATATAAATAAGTTTCAGAAAATTCAGAAGGGGGTTACTAACAATCAACCAAAACAGTAAGAAATTTCTGGAATATATAGATGCTGAAAAGAAACAGAGCTAGTAACCCACAAATCCAGACCATGAAAGAGAACTTTAAAAATACCAGTTTTCCCTTAAAGACCTAAATGTGACACCTGAAACCATAAAAATCCTAGAAGAGGACACAGGTGGTAATTTCTCTGGCATTGACCATAGCAACATTTTTCTAGATATGCCTCCTGAGGCAAGGGAAATAAAAGCAAAAATAAATTATTGGGGCTACATCAAGATAAAAAGCTTCTGCACGGCAAAGGAAACAATCAACAAAATTAAAGGCAACCTACTGAATGAGAGAAGATATTTGCAAATGACATATCTGAGAAAGGGTTAGTATCCAAAATCTATAAAAAGCTCAACACCCAAATGTATATACAATTCAACACCCCAAAAAACAAATAGTCCAATTAAAAAAAAGGCAGAAGACAGGAACAGACATTTGTCCAAGGAGACATGCAGGTGGCCAACAGACACATGAAAAGATGCTCAACATTAATGAGCAACAGGGAAATGCAAATCAAAACTACAATGAAATATCACCTCACACCTGTCAGAATGGCTAAAATCAAAACCACAAGAATCAACAAGTATTGGCGAGGATGTGGAGAAAAAGGAACCCTTCCGTGGGAGTGCAAATTGGTGCAACCACTGTGGAAAACAGTATGGAGTTTCCTCAGAAAGTTAGAAATTGAACTATCCCCATGATCAAGTAATCATACTACTAGGTATTAACCCCCAAAATACAAAAAAACTAATTCAAAGGGAGACATGCACCCCTATGTTTATTGCAGCATTATTTACAATAGCCAAATTACAGGAGCAGCCCAAGTGTCCATCAATAGATGAATGGATAAAGAAGTGGGATATATGTACAATGGAATATTATTTAGCAATAAAAAAAGAGTGAAATCTTGTCATTAGCAACAACATGGATGGAGCTAAAGTATAATGCTAAGCAAAATAAGTCAGAGAAAGATGAATATGATATGATTTCACTCATATGTGGAATTTAAGAAACAAAACCAATGAGCAAAGGAAAAAGAAAAAAGGAAGTGAGACAAACCAAGAAACAGAGTCTTAACTTTAGAGAACAAATTGATGGTTACCAGAAAGGAGGTGGATGGGGGGATGGGTGAAATAGGTGATGGGGATTGAAGAGCACATTTATCATGACAAGCACTGAGTAAGGTACAGAATTGTTGAATCACTATTTTGTACACATGAAACTGATATAATACCATATATTAACTATCCTGGAATTAAAATTAAAAACTTAATACAAAAATACAAGTTTTCCCAGCAGAATTCTGCAAAAGCCTTCTAATGGAAAGAAGCAGAAGCTAGCAGGAAGAAGTGAGTCCTGGGCTGGGGGCAGCTAACTAGTTAGGCAGAGCTGTTCTTGGCCACCTAACGCTGATCCTGAAACACGCCCCAGGCTGTAGTCACTTTTCAGGTGAAATTCTCTCAAAATGCACATCAATCCAGAGAATTAGGACCTTGTTACAGGCAAAGGAGAGTTGTGTAACCTGTTTTCTTTCAAGATGTATTTATTTATTTGAAAGAGAGAGAGAGAGAGAGAGAAAGGTGGGGGAGGGGCAGAGGGAGAGAGAATCTCAAGCCGACTCCCCACTGAGCACAGAGCTGGTCATGAGGCTTGGTCCCATACCCTGAGATCATAACCTGAGCTGGTCATCAAGAGCCGGCCGCTTAACTGATTGAGCCACCCTAGTGCCCCAAGCCACATATCCTTAAAATAGACCATTCTCACATTTTAAAGGACAGCCCACAACCACTGAGTCAGAGCTAATTTACTCTAAACTTGAGCTTCCTGCCAGGCAAACAAGCATTCTTACCCTCTCCAGCCACTGGTAATGCTCAAACTGAGATCTCATTTACAAATATGACCAAACAACCAAGAATCATCAAACAACCAAGAATATGAGAAGAAAAGCACTGAACCCAACAGGCAGAAATAACTCCTGGGAAAACACAATATAGGACACAGAATAAAAGCTAAAATAAACATGTTCGATATCTTCAGAGAGATTCTAGAGGGTTCTGAGTCTACAAAAAAAATTAAGTACAGAGAGCTACTAAACATTTAGGAGGATGTTTAAGATTATTCAAATATTTAAAATAAGAAAATGAGGAGAAAAAGGGAAGCAGTGATCACTCCAAGTCAGCATGAACTCATGAAACCCAAGTTGTCTCAATTGCTTCATTTCCTTCTTTACGAGGTCATCAGACTGGTAGATCGGGGAATACCAGTGGCATGGTGTGTCTGTATGGAATCTAGCAGGCCATTAAATTGGTTTCATGACACAATACCCTGAAAACAAATTATATCCTACCAGTGACTGATACTTCAACAAGCTAATAGAATTTTGTATCACCTATTTTAAAAATCCCTAATTTATTTGTATTTTCCTCCAGATTGTAAACTTCTTAAGATAAGAAACCATTTTTCTTTATTGCATTCAGCATCTCCCCATTGTCTATGGGATAGTTAGTGAATGACAGATTCTCAATAAATATTTATGGAATGATAATTAAATTTAATATTAATTATCACAGAGCCTCTGTTTAAAAGTATGTATGAGATGAAAGGTGAATAGCTAGCTTCTCCATTCATTTGGGGGCAATGTAGGTGCTTTAGCTGATTGCTGACTTAATGTTGTCAACATTATGGTGTGTGCTAAGAGAACCATAGATAAAAGGCTATAGTAATGGACAAATAGGAACAGAAGAATTGTGGTAGATTGTGTTTTGTAAAGACGGTCACAACAATGTCTCTTACTTCATGTGCTCTATTTACAATGTGACTTTGAATTTTGACACTCCACCCATTGAGTGGTAGGGCTTATGCTTATGTTCCCTCCTCTGGAATCTGAGTGGGTTTGTTACTATGGCACAAGGGCCACCATAGGACTTTCTAGGCTAGGTCTTAAAAGGCAATACAGCTTCTGCCTAGTTCTCTTGGGACACTTGCTCTTAAAACCCAAGATGTAACATGGACAGCTGCGGTTCAGGTCTCAGTAGACAGCCAGCATGAACTGCCAGACATGAGTGAATAAGCTTTCAAATATTCTAGCTGCAAGCATCAAGTCATCCCAGGCTTCCTATCTTCTCAGCCGAGGTCTCCCACATTGTGAAGAAGAGATAAGCCATCTGTTTAGGAAAAAGTCAGTTTTCCTCCTTTTGCATAGGGTAAACCCTAGTTCTTTCCTATGATGTATTTCTTCCCTCTGTCTCTCCTTTAACACAGAAAACACTTCATTTCTGGTCACCAAATATGTGGAGGTTTTTCCTCACACCAGGCAATTCTCTGTGACACCAGCTGGATGTCTTATAATTTAATTCAATTTTGACACTATCTACTTGGAGACAGCATCAGCTTCCACAGGGTAGTTTCAGTCCCACAAACTGCCCCACCCACACACACACTTCGATACCAGGTACAAGCCCGGGTTAGCACCTGTACTTCCAACCAACAAGCTATAGATCAGAGGTTCCAACAACCCCCTTCTTGGGGTCAATTAATTTGCTAGAGCAGCTCACAGAACTCAGGGAAACACTTACATTTACCCATCTATTAAAGGATATGGTAAAGGACACAGATGAACAGCCAGATGAAGAGATGCATAGGGAGAGATCTGAGAGGGTCCTGAACACGGGAGCTTCTGTCTTCCATGAGTTATGGATGCGTCACCCTCCCAAGTGTGGATGTGTTCACCAACCTGGAAGCTCCCGGAACCCCCTCCCATTGGGATTTAATGGAAGTTTCCTCATGTAGGCATGATCAATTATAAATCCCAAGTCTAGTCCATTTTGCTTCTCTGGAGGATGGGGGACAGGGCTGAAAATTCCAAGGTTTTAATAATGCCTTGATCTTTCTGGTGACCAGTCCCCATTCAGGAGCCCACCCAGAGCTACCTCATTAGAACAAAAGATGTTCCCTGTGTTCTTATCACTTAGGAATTTACAGGATTTTAGAAGCCTTGTCAGAGACACAGTGAAAGACAACTATGAGAACAAGAAAGGCTCCTAGTGTTGTTATCACTGAAGGAATTACAAGGGTTTTACGAGCTCTATGCCAGAACTGGGGGCAGAGGCATATATTTTTTTTTCTGTTATCCCACATCATCTTTCCGTACCCTTTTCAAATCTCTGACCCACAGAATCAGTGGGCATAACAAAGCAGTTTTCTGTACCACTAAGTTTGGCATGATTTGTTATGCCACCATAGGTAACTGGAAAGATAAGAAAATGCATGTGCAAGTTGTGATCTATTTTGCTTTTTTTAAGATTTTATTTATTTATTTGACAGAGAGAGAGAGACAGCCAGAGAGAGAGGGAACACAGCAGGGGGAGTGGGAGAGGGAGAAGCAGGCTTCCAGGGGAGGAGCCTGATGTGGGGCTCAATCCCAGGACCCCGGGATCACACCCCGAGCCAAAGGCAGATGCTTAACGACTGAGCCACCCAGGCGCCCCAAGTTGTGATCTATTTACTCCATGAATTACTATGCTGCCACAGTAAGAAGGATGTCATATTGAAATACAAATAGAATGTATATTATTATTCATTTATTCATTCAAGAGACATTTTTGAGCTTATTATGTCCCAAGGGCTGTTCTGAGGATACAACAGTAAACAAAACAGTCTCTACTCTAAGTCCTCTGCCTGGCCTGTGTATTTTGGTGTTCCCATTGTTTAGTTCTTAAGTCTCTTGGCTTTAACCTCTGATGGTGTCCGGAATTCTATCTTCAGCTCTGATCGCTACTTTGAGCTCCAGATTTATATATTAGAATACTTACCTGTTCTTTTCAGTTGGATAGCCCACGGGCATGCCAAACTGCTAGTTAACGGTGCTAATATCTACACATCTAGTCCAGAACCAACAACCTAGAAATCAATGGAGATTTCTTTCTCACTCCTCACCTCCCACCACTGTACAGCCTTTGCCTCCACAGCCAGAGAGTCCTCTGAGCCCACTTCCTGTCACTTGAGTCCATCCCTTGTGCCAGTCTCACCACCATTGCCTGGTTCATGTCATCACCATTTCTTCCTTGGGTTCCTTGATCTTCCTGCCACCATATTACCTCAAATTTACACTATACAAAGCTGTTGTGTTCTTTCATAATATACAAATATGATTATGTTACCCTCTTGTTGAAATTCCTTCACTTATTCTCTTCAGAAAAAGGTCCAAGATTCTTGTCATTGCCGTATAATGGTGGGAAGTCACAAAACAGCATGCATGGTATGATCTCACATATATTTATACATATATAACCGTATGTTTATATACATATAGAAAGATACTGGGTGTTCAATAAAATGTCAATAGTTGTAATCTTATAATGGAANCTGGGTGTTCAATAAAATGTCAATAGTTGTAATCTTCATAATGGAAAGAGTGCAGGTGATTTTTATTTTTTTCTTTATACTTTTATGTATTGTTATACACAATATCAGATTTTTTTTCAAAAAATAAACACATTTCACTTTTACAGAAATAATAGAACATTAAAAATATTAAATAAAGAGATTTTTCATTATCTGGCCTTGGCTTATTCAGCTTTCTCATTTCTCTTCTCTCTTCTCCTAATCCCTACCCAAGCCCCCCTGCTTCTTACTGTATTGGTTACTTCCATTCACTCAGCAAACCATGCTCTTTCAAACGTTCATACATCCAGTTTCTTCCGCCCAGAAAGCACTTTCCTCACTCTTTCTTTGCCTGTCTGATCTCTACTCTACTTGTTCATCAGGTTCAGGCCAGGTATTGACTCTTCCAGAGGCTTTTCCTAACCAATTCGTTCTCCGAGTTCCCATGTTGACTTCTACTAACACTTACCACACTGCCTCATAACTCTCTTTGGTGCCCATCTTTGTGGTGAATCCAGCCCCAGGTATCCACAGACCCTGTACAACGCCAACACACTGAACTTATTCCATACATGCTTCCCAAGTAAATCCATGAAGCACTGTTTGGGAAGATAAGAGCTTACTGGCTAAAGGTTCTGGTATTTCACTCCCTGGGCTCAAATTTCCAGTTTTGTCACTTGCCAGCTGTGGAGGTCTAGACAAGTTACTTAACCTTTCTGTACCTTAGTTGCCATATGTATAAAGTGAAAATAATGCTAACCATATCATTGGATTGTTGTGAAGATTAAGTAATGGCAAGTGTAAACAAGTTTCACGTAGAGTACGCGTTTAATAAATGGTTATTATTACTGTTGTTATTATTATTTGCTATCCCACGACCTGTAGTCCCCTTGAGAGCAGGATTGTATCCCCAGAATCTTGGATATAATAGGTGTTTAATGGTTTGACGAATAGCTATATGAACTCATATATTCTTGAATGTTCTGAAGAATATTTTCCCTTTATTTAATAATTACTTCACGCTTATTTTCTCCCTAGAATCAGTCCTCCACTCAGAGCAGCAGGAGAGAGCCTGCAGTAATGGAAAACCCTCATATCTTTCCCAGAGGATTCCTAACGCCCAGAAAACCACACCCAACTTTGAGGGCACATGGTTGATTTTGTCCCTTTCTTTCCTTCAGAATGTCCTTTGCTTGCACCTCCTCTGACGTGTATGATACTGTCCTGAATCTGAACTATGTCTTTCCTCCTCTGCCCATACTCCTCATCTTTGATGAGAGGTGTTTAATAATAGCGAAAAGAGTCACACAGGAAGGTGTGGAGACATCCAATCCAGCCCTGGGTTTCTGGAATAAGACCTGCCTCCGACCATTCAAAGGAAATAGTGATTCACATCGAGTCTTAACAAAAGGATTCCATTCAGTGGCTCACTGAGACCTTCAGAAAGGAGTTAAATATGCTTCTCTAATTCTCATTCCTGGTCACTTAAAGCCCATTTGAAAAATAACTTTTGTGAATTTGTAGGAAAGATGAAATGAGATGACAAATGTGGAAGGGCTTTTGAAAAGTTAAAATGTATAAATTCTTATGATAAATTTTGAGGATAAATTACCCTGTTTCTGTCTTCAGGTAGTCAAAATTGGTGATTTTTGCCAATCTTAATTTTAAATGTCAGAATTTTCTGAATTAAACATAAGAAAATCTGAGAACAAGTTTCTTTATGCCATACTCTTAGAAGTATCAGGGCCTATTAATTTTGGCAAAATCAGAGACCTGGGAAATATTTTGACAGTAACCAGGCAACCTCTGGTGAACAGTGAGCCTGGTGTCCTTTCCCATTATAGGAGTAACTATGAGGGTGAAAGAGCTGGAATCTTCCCATTCTCCATTCAGGGACAAGCCCGTCAGTGTGGTCTGCCTAGATACCCCAATATCACACAAGGGCATTACAATATTTTTAAGTTAGTTACTGAGGGGATGCATATAGTGTACTTTAAACTCCACAATAATTTTCCTGAGTTAAATGTCTGCCAAGGAAGTGGTGTTTTAGCTAATCCTAAGGATGGTGATAGAGAGGATTGGGGTACATGCCAATCTAGGAAGGAAAGAAGGGAGGATAGAAGGAGAGAGATGGGGAGAGGAAGAAGGAAGGGATGGAGAAGAGATAACGGTATGTCCATGTCCGAGGACAGTGACTAAACCAATTTAAAACAGTAAAGAATTTATATTCAAAATAGTGGGCTGTTACGTTTGTAAAAGTGAGTCTCAGAAAGGCTGTTGAGAAATTTTAGCCATGTGCAAAAGAGTTTGACTCCATCGAGCCAATAGGATGAGGAAGGAACAAACATGGCTTTTGTTTTGTTATTGAGGAGACTCTAATCGACCTCTTTCTTCACATAGCAAAGACCAATGTGAGAAAGCCCGGTGATAGAGACCTAGATGAAGTAACCAGGACAGGAACCGGCCTCTGCCGCCTTCATCAGACAGTTACGTCATACTGCTTGGGTTTTGCTGTATGACAGGGGCTTATTTAGTCCTACAAAGTAGCTACTGTTATTATTTATCTTCATTTGACACGGTTAACCAACTTGCCAAAGATCACCTAGCTCGCAGGGGTCAGAACCAGAGCATGAACCTCGGCAGTGTGACTCCAGGTCCCCAGCTCCTATCACTGCACTGCCTCCTCCGTCAGGCCCTGTAAGTAGGGCAGTAACAGGAGAAGATGGAGCCTCTGAAATGTCATTCCGGTGCTAAGGTAGGGGAATGATAGGAGGGAAACAGCAAGTGTCCGATAGTTGTTCCTGTTCTAGTAATTATTCTAGCTTGCAATTTTCTTATATTTAACTACGAACACAAATTCTGAGAATAGTTGATACGTAAAATGAGTTGTTTTGGTCTAGAAAATCAAAACTCACAACCAGTACCACGCTGGTCTCTTTGGACTTTTTAAAACACATTAAAACCACATGAACAGGCAGGTATCCTTTGCTATCCTGCCTGCTGCTCTCTTGCAGTGTATTCAGTAAACTTGTAGCTCCTTTGTTCTACCTTGGGTGAATTCTCTCACCACTGTGCTGCCGGCCCCTGGCCGATCAGGTGGCCCCACATTTGGTGGCCCTCACAGGGAATTTCTGCTGGCCTGGGGCTTTCCCCGGATTCTCCAGGAATTTCTTGGGACTTTCCCTCAGTGGACTGACTCCAGGACTCCCTGGGGGAAATGATAACCTCTAGCTGAGGTTACTCCTCGGTGAGGATCTGAAGCCCCAAAGGGAACCAGCTGGACCACCCTTTCCTAAAAGGGTGAGGAATTTCCCCTCTTGCCCTTCAGAGGGATCCTTCCTTCCCTCTCCTTTTTCCTTTTGGCCCTTCAGCCATCTAACCCTAATACTCCTCGAACAACTGAGGCCTCTGGCCAGGACGACTCCCCCGTGTGGTGCAAAAGTCTGAGGGTTAACACGCTAGACTGCCTGCACCTGTGACGGCGAATGACCCCTTTTCTCTCCTCCCCCACTCCGTCTGCAGCTCGTCCAAGGCAAATCTGCACACCTTAGGGACTAGCTTGGGACCCTTTCCTGATGCTGGCTGACTCTCAGCCATCTTGCTTCTTTCAGGCCAATCTCCTTTCCCTGCAGTCCCGCGAATCCAGCCGCCATCTTCATCTGAGAGCAAAACACGTTCCTCTGCGTGCGTGAATCCGACAACTCCATATAGGAATGACGGTTCAACAAGGATCCCGGCCCATACCATGGGAGGGTCTCCTCCCCTAAATCCCATGGACCTAGCCACCAGGGAATTTCACTCAAATCGCCTATCAGCACGTCAGCATAATACCATGCTCCGGTCTAAAACTGAACAGAACCCCTGATGGATCGACAAGTTTAGGTAGGGATAGCACCCCACCCCCACCCCCACCCCACCATTCCTCCCTTCCAGCATGAAGCAGCTATTGAATGAAGATGAGACCTCTGCCCATTTGTCCCATTTGACATTGTCGGGNTTGGTATTTTCGGGGGGGGGGGGGGCTTGTAGAGCCACTTTTAGGCAACAGGCTTGAGCAATGGAAACCTGAGTAAAGTAAAAGGGCCCACAGCGACCATCAGGCTGAATGCAAACAGGTTCACTAGGCCACCCACCTCAAAATAACCATTAGGCTCTAGCTGACCAACGGGCTACTTCTAACTGGGCACAGTTACCAAAAAAGGAAATTCCATAGGTTCCCATGCCTCCCTACTCTCCCCCACTTCACTACAGCCCCCCCACCACTGCCTCCTGGCAGTCTCTCTTTTGCTTTGCTGTGCTGCCCTCTGCTCCCTTGCAGTGTATTCAATAAACTTCTATCCCTTTAAATAAAACAAAAGAAGAAGGCATGAACATAGCCCTAATGGTTCAACAATAAAATATGGTTATGTGTTGGGCCGTCTGGGTGGCTCAGTCGGTTAAGCAGCTGCCTTTGGCTCAGGTCATGATCTCAGATTGAGTCCTGAGTTGGGCTCCGTGCTTGGCAGAGAGCCTGCTTCTCCATCTCCCTCTGCCTGCCGTTCTGCCTCGTTGTGCTCTCTCTGTCAAATAAATAAATAAATAAATAAAATCTTAAAAAGAAAAGGCATGTTTATGTGATCTCTGTTTTGTTTTGTTTTTCCTGTAGTGGGAACAGTTATTCCCTCTGTATCCATGGAGCTACCCTCATCTCACTCTCAGCATGCAGAGGAAGGAGACCCCTATCCAACAAATGGGAAAGGTGTTGGACATCAAGGTGAGTATATTGGAATAGAGCTGGTGTGTGTGTGCATGTGTGTGTTACAGGGAGAGGAGGCGTCTTATACAAGCAAAGTGAGCTGGAGATTGTCTTTTTTACACTGTGCTATAATCACATGAAGCATTTTCACTTATAATTTCCATTTTTAGTGATCTTTTCAAATTACAGTTTTACTAACTGTTTCTTAATAAAATTTCTGACTCGAGAAATATCTGTTGTATAAAATTAAGTAGAGTGGAAAGTAACTGATTTCATGGAATTAAAGATAATTGGATCAAATTGTGAAACATGTACACTATGGAGGTTCTTAAATGCATCTCTCTTGTGTCACTAGAGGGAGCTCAGCACTTAATCTGTATTCTAACAGAGTCCAGCCCACTGGCAAACACATTGCTGGGGCAGTTTGCATCCTGTTGGGCTGTGTGTGAAGGGGCGTCTAAACAAACCAATGCCATTATTTTTCTTAGAAAAGGAAAGTGATTGAAAGCATTAGCTCTCATGCTTTTCATGGTATTTGGGGCAAGTAGAAATGCCTGTGTCTCTGTGGCGCCACTGTCAAAATAACACACACAGTCCTTTGAATGCCCCTCTGAAACGGCTCATGCTCTTTGCAGCGGTCCAAAATGGAATAGACGAGTAAAGATTGGAGCACAGTGCATGAAAGGTGCCTCACCCCACTGTCTCTGGAGGAAGGTTTATGCAGGGCGGGCAGGACAATACCCACAGGGACAGGATCTGGGCTTCAGATGATGCTCCACATTTTAATCTGCAGTATTATTATAATGCGTGAACTGCTCATAAATACATCTCTTGTGATAGACGCATGTTTTTTAAAAAACGAGGGAGACCTCAATTTTGTCACCACTATTTACAGCCAAAAGCCACTGAACTTTGTATTCAAGCTGTTAAAAAAAAAAAAAAGGTTCAATGAGACTTTTAGAAGACAGTAAACATTCACCAAGTCCTGCAGCTGAGGGATTTTGAACAAAAATAAAAGACAGTTCTGGGCCTCAGAGAAATAATTAGATGAGTCTTGTAAATAAGAATAAAAAGAATATTAACATCGCATGTATGTTTTCACAAACCAGATTTGCAGTGACGAAATAAAACGTAATGGGAATGAGAGTTCTAGGTATTCCTTTCTACTTTCCAGGCAGGAGCCAGTAAATATGAGCCTCAAGTCTCTCAGGACTTGGTTATTTGCACGTCCTGGGGAGAAGGCTGCAGTTCATACAGTCACAGACCCTTGAATGTGCAAGGAACCCAGCAGCCGTCGCCCACCCCTCCGGCGCACAGAAGTCCTCCTGTGGCCTCGAGCCCTTGCAGCGCTCGGTATGCGGAAGAGATCCCACCAGCTGCTACTGCAGAAGCATCTCTTATTGGACGGCCCCAATTCTGCAAAAGAAACCCTTCTATCTTCAGAATTTCATTTTTCTGCTGTTTAACACTGTTGTTTTATTCTGCTTCTGCCCTCTGGCTGAAGGGAAGGAGTCTTTTTTCTCGTTCTCGGGAAAGCCACTGAATCTGAACGTGGACACGATGTCCTTTTTCTTTCCCAGCACCACATTCTCTCCCACCGCAACTTCTTATATCCAGCCCAAATCGTACAAGCTTGTTTCAACATTTCTTATTAAAATACACTTTTATCATTCTTCTCTTGGGATGAAACTTTGTAGAAAAATTAGAAAATTCAGACATGCCGAAGAAAAATAAACTTACTGCTCAGAATCCATTTTTCTATGTCAATATATACCTCTTTATTAAATATGTTAACAAAGATAGACTATCATCCATTTTGTTCAAACACCTTTTTTCTATGTAACCAACAAATCATCTATAAGAACATTTTTAGAGTTGACTAGTACTCCACTGTGTGCTTGTAGCATCTTTATTCAAATAATTCACCACTGTGGGATATTTAATAGTCTTATATTTTGGCTGTTAGAAAAATCACTAAAAAATTCTCAAAGATGCATTTTTTGCAAGATACTTGTGTTATTTTCTTACGTATTAGTTTCTTATTTTTTTCGAAATTAAGATCTTTGCATCTTTTTGGAAATGATTGTTTCAAAAGTAAAATATGTTTACTTCCTCAATAACTTCTTATGAAACATTGTCCAAATCTATCATCATCTTCACCAATCTTAAAATTGATTGAGAAATTAAAATTGAGAAATTGAGAAATTTATTTCTGTCTGAACACTTTTTCTGAAAACCCATCCCCTTCCCCCAATGCCAATCTTTTAGGTTTCCTGAGCCCTTGGTCTAGGTTAGGTCTCTGTCATAATGTCTCATGATACTTTCTACTTGTCCTTCATGGTATTTTTCATGATTGTAATTGCATGGTTCACTGTGTGATAACTGGTTTAACTCCATTGGCCTGTTAAAATCACAAGGACAGAAATCGTGTCTGCTAATTCAGCACAGTGTCTACGGTGACTACCACAGTGACCAGCAAAAAACATGGACTCAAAACCCTTCTTGAATAAATGGAAAGATTCGTCGATTTTAAGTGGCGGCAGGCTAACAAAGTTGGCCACCTCAGGTAGACAAGACATATGATTTAAGATTCTATATTCTGAGTCCTTATTCCACAGGGCTGGCAGAAAACTCACGGCAGCGCAGTGAGGGGTCTCTATACCTTGCCTACCTCACTGCCACCTGAGCCACCGTTACTGGATCTCACACAGGGCAAAGGCATTGATTGCCAGTCCTCTGTTCCTTTCTGCATGGCCTCATCAGGTCTCGGGCTCGGTCCAGCTTCTGTGACATGTCTGGGACATGTGAACCTTCTCCTAAGGCTGCCTGCACAGCGGTCTGCAGCTGCAAAATCCATTTCTCAAACTCCATGTGCATAAGAATCACTTGAGTGCCATTATGAAAATGCAGTTCCCTGGGCTCCACTCTCAGACAGTCTAATACTGCAGGTCTGGGGTAGAGTGCAGGGCTCTGTCCTTTTCGCAAGCACCACGCGACCAAGGTGACCACAAATCAGGTAGATCACAAGTTGAGAAACATTAATAAAGGATGTTTTTAAAAATAGTTGCAGACATATCATTTCATCCCCTCAGTTACATTTTAAAGTAAGGAGGAGCGGGATTGTCTTCATTTTATAGACCAGGAAGCTGAGTCTTCAGAAGATGCAGGGGCAGCCCAGATCTTTCCTACAGGATGGCCCTAAAATGATCAGAGAGACTGAGTTTATCTGAGGCATAAAATTTGTATGTATGTATTCACCAAACCATATATTCCTTGAGGACAGCAAGTGTTACTCATTTTCACATTCCCAGGACTTAGCAAAGTGCAATGAATATTTAATGAAAGAGCTAATTTTTAAATATCTAATAAATCAAACAAAGCATCCTTTGAAACATTTTTAGTTTTTCTCAATCAACAAAAGTTCTGTAAAACAAAAACAAAATCTTCAAGCTACAGTTTTCAGAAAATATAAACCTTTCTTTGTTTCTTAATAGCTGAGCTAAAAGTAACTTTCTCACAGTTGGGGAAGGATCATGAGGTCACCCAATTCCACCCTGGAATGGAATGCCCACTTGTTGCTTGTTCACGGAACTGATGATGCCAACAATCCTTTGTCTTTGGTATAATCAGGCTCTGAAGTTCGTCCAGGCCTCTAGGTCCAGGCTGCCAACGCTGGCTGCCTCTCTTCCAGATAACCGACCTCAGTTCTGCTGACTCAGAAAGTCAGCACCCAGAGTCACACAGGGCCCCTATTCAGATGGGACCAGTTTCTTAACCTTCTTTTGCAGGGGAGGGGGAGACACGGAACCCTTTGAAATAAAAGGGGATTCATACGAATCCTGCAGCTTATGTCAATGGACATGAAACGAGATCGTACAACTATTTTGCAACACCGAATATTTTATGATGACCCTTATAAAATATTTTCTACTGGAAATGATTTGTCATGGGTAAGGATATAACTTTAAATGGCTTATCTAATAAACTGAGAGACAACAAAGTGATTGTTGATGTGCCTTATGACCCCAAACAGCTTATTCAGCGGCAGCTGGTTCAAGGCTGTTCTTTTCATTCTACTGTTGGCAGTGGAACATTTGAGGAAAGCTTGTATTCTCATCAAAGGTAAACAGAGCTTAAAATGGAAGGAAATTTGGTCAGGAAGATTGTATAATGATGTGCTTACTGCAAAGAAAACTGCTCAATATAATTAGATTTTCACCGATGGAGCTTGGCAATATTTCACAAATTTAATACCTGAAGTTTAATGTGTAAAATGTTAATTATCAAGGGGTATAATCTCTTCTCACACATTTAAAGGCAACAATACATACTCAGGTATGGACCGAGAGCCTCTCTCCACCTACTCCCAGTGTCAAGACAATGCCCGGACCAGTATTTTTGACTTACAGTATTTGTGACCACAAATAGCACAGAGCGTTCTTAAGCACCTTCCTGGCAAAACCAGTTTGGAAACTTTTATCTTACTGGGAAGGCATGTTTCTCTTTTGAAATTCAGCACCCTGTGATGATTCACAAAGGCCAGGAAGAATTGTACCCTATATGGAATTTCTAGGTCAGAAGCGAATAACAAAGGAATATCAACTGATAAGACTCTAAGGATAAGATGTTTTATCGCGCTCTTGTTGAGTCAAATTGTAGTGATCCAACCCAAAGCCTACTATTTCCTCTGATAAATCGTATCATTTTATCTAGTTTACACCCAGGGAAACCAAGCTTTGGAGAATTTAAATAACCTCCCCAATATCCCCTAACCAGCAATGAGAAAACAAACTCTGCCATATGACCCCATATCCTAATACCACACTAACTCCAACACACTTTCGTTAACTGAATGTATGTGAAAATTACTATTATTGTTTAGCTAATTCAGATACTATGGCAAGCAGCATTAGTGTGAATAATACAGACAATAACAGACAAATTTCCTTAAACTTTGGAATGGGTTTCTATACCTGTGTTTGGATATGGGTGTTGCTAATATTCTGAAAATTGTAAAACGGTCTTGTTCCCCAAAGCCAGGATAGGTAATTTGCTATCTTGATTTTGAAGCAAACCTCATACCTCCTTCCCTTTCAATAACTTTTGGATTGGAATTGCACAAAATGAGATGCATGTAGTTATGGGGAGAAAAGAACAGACTTAAAATCAGGATTGTCTGAAATACCTGGCTGCTTTTTCGGTAACGTTTAACTTAGGGGTATAAACAGGAAAGGTAATCGTGTTAACAGGGGAACTGTTAGAACTGAGCATTTGAAAACGTCATAGGAAAGTTAAAGGCCAAATTTATTTGGTATAAGTCTGTGTTGTTCATGCATTCACAAGGCCAGGCAGGTGATACGTTAGCAACAGCATGCCTTGCTATTTCAAGATCACTGAGGAGACAGAAAAATGCTTGGAACTAAAAAGGCAGCTGAACTAATTAATTTGCAGTGGTGCTTCAGAATGAAATGTTATATTCTGAGTTTCTGAAAGAATTACACTTTGTGGTCAGCTGAAGATTTTTGAAGGGAATAGACATATTAAACATTCTGACAAATTCTTTCCTATTTACAGGCCTTTTAAATCACTAAAATGCCTGCAGCATGTGATAACAAGGAAAATCGAGACAGTGAAAATTGTTTTATACAATATGGGTTTGTGGTTTTCATTAAATAATCATAAAACGGGGCTCCTGGGTGGCTCAGTCGGTTAAGTGGCTCAGGTCATGATCCCAGAGTCCTGGGATCCAGCCCCACATCGCGGCTCCCTGCTCAGCAGGGAGCCTGCTTCTCCCTCTCCCTCTGCCTGCTACTTCCCCTGCTTGTTCTCTCTCTCTGTCAAATAAATAAATAAAATCTTTGAAAACATAAATAATAAAAAATCAAATAATATTAAATCAACAATAAAAGTAGTTTGTCATTTTCAAAAATTTAAAAAGAAATTTTAAAAAGAAAATTAAAAAATTCGATATACTGAAAAGTAAGCAGCAAAGGCGAATCCCAAACCATCTCAAAATAGAAATAATGAAACATTTGTAAAATTTTTTATTTGAGAGGTGCCTAGGTGGTTCAGTCCATTAAGCATCCACTCCTGATCTCAGTTCAGGTCATGATCTCAGGGTTCTCAGATCCAGCCCCATCAGGCTTAGTCAGGCTCAGTGCGGAGTCGGCTTGAAATACTCTCTCTGCCTCTCTGTCGGCTCCTCCCCCTGCTTGTGTGTGTGCACTCTTTCCCTCTCTAAAATAAATAAATAAATAAATAAATAAATAAATAAATAAATAAAATCTTTAAAAATTTTTTATTTGATTAATAACATTTTGATGTATCTTCCTATCTTTCTCCTAAGCATAAGTTTTGGGCATTTTTAAAATATACATAATGGAAATCATACTGCACACCTGTTTGGCACTCTGCATGAATTTATCATATCTTATTTAGCTCTTCCTTTGTAGTCAGAAAGAGAATATTTTAATTTTTATGACTATAAATAACATTGCTGTGAGCATCTTTGTATATAGACTTTTCTGCATTTATTATATTATGCAAGATAGAATTACGGCTAGCAAGAGGATCAAAATATAATCAATTTCATGTACTATATAATCAAATATAATTTTGTTCACCATTGCAAATAATATTTTATTGGGTGTATGACGCATTTTTTTAAATTTTAATATCTCTGAAATCAGAAGGCAACATCCAATCCACAGTGTCAACATCAGCGTCTGCCAAACATCAGTCAGTGACCTGGCTGTCATCGCCTATGTATGTATGAATGTAGCCGTTGGACCTGGTGGAAACAGCTGGAGCATGTGACCCTCCCCAACTCTGTCAACAAACCTAGTAGAAACCATTTGAAGAAGAAATGAGTCCTGGTTATTCGCCAAACCCTTTTCTTTGACACCTTCTGCTAGGACGAAGAAAGCACATGTCAAAAATTTACAAAATGGTTTTTAGCCGCTTAGAGCTCACTTTGAAAGAAGGACATAACATCTTACCCTCGATGGCACAGAAGACTAATTATGTAGAAAAATATGGACACAAACAACCCCAAGTGAAAGAGTGACACAGAAGAGTTGAATTCCAAATATAAAGAGGTTGGCTTATATTTTTCCTTTTTATACATGTGCTAGAATTATAAATAATACAATTTCACTGTCTAAAAATGTCTAAACTCCGAAGGTATAAAATAAATGTTAAACATGAGAGAAATCGTTGTATCAACCTATATGGCTGGTTTTATGTCTTCCTTTGTGACAAAGTTGTACCTTAGGATCAATGACATCTTCAGTTCTCCAAAGCACTTTGTATTGCCAAATTATTTTTCAAAGGTGTTACATCAGTTTATGATGGTGGGGAAATAGTTTAAAAGGTTTAAATTCTATTAACATTCTATTAAATATAGAATACATTAGAAAATAGAGTAATATAGCATATAAATAATGATGAGAGAGTACTTAAAATTTTCATACACTTTTGCCTTGTGTGAAATAGGAACACAATAAAAAATTGGTGATAATGCACTGCTTATTGCTACTGTAGCAATTTTAAAATACAATGTTATTAAGGTAATACTTAAACATTAAATGTTTTAACATGAAACTATTCTTTTTAGAAAAAGATTTATGGTAGGGGAAAACTTATAACAAATTAACCCTCAACTCCTCCACAGCTAATGTATTAGCGTTTTTCTAAAATTGTGTCTCTTTAATTTCTGAACAGAAACAGTTGGGTTCAAATCAAGATGAAGCTGTCTCTGGAAGTTCTGGAGACCAAAATAATAAAAATGCACAACAAAATAACTTCACTTCTTAAGCATCTACAGAACCATCGACACCATATCAAACAGGAATTTCATGCGTTAGGTTATCATTATCCCCAGTTAACAAAGAAACTCAGCCTCAGGCCAGGTATTTAGTGTGACTGGTGGTCAGTGGCAACGAGAAGTACTTGAAGCCCATTATATTCTCAATTTGTAGTAAAGTATTAAGTCTCCTCTAAAGCCAAGCAAAATTCCAATCTCTGATTTTATAGGTACGAGACCTAAACAAAATATTTGCAACATGTAAGACACATGATTTATATCCCTTATAAACAAATTGCTCCTATAGGCAATGTAATTGAAAAAAAAAATAGTTACAGATTAGACCCGTGTGGGGCAAGAACTTTCTCCATTATCCTCTTAGCATCTCCAGCTGGGCCTAAGAATTAAATTGGTAGAAGACAGATTAATGGGAGAAAAGGATACAAATTCATGTAATTTTTTACATGTACATGGGAGCCTTCACATGAGAATGAAGACATAGAGAAACGATCAGAGCAGGGAGCCTTTATGCCCTTTAGACAAAGACACCACACATTGGTGAAGAATTCACAAGACAAAGGAATGTAGGCTAGGAATAGTAAATGGTGAAGAAGTTACTAGAAAGATGAGGGTTAGTTTAACAAGGTTTTTTTGTACAGATTATTGGCCCCAAATTCCCCATCTCTGATAATGTCTTCCTTCTTCTTGGTGTGGGAAGGGTGCTTATCACATGGGAGTTTTATCTCCTGCTTTCAGGGAAAAAAAGGAGGGTCAGGGTGTCCTCCTTGTACGTGCTGTTTCTCAAGTGTCTTTAATTTGAATTTTTCAATATGCCAAAGGGGCATATTCTGGAGTGAGAGATTCTGGTTTCCTTTACCAGGCAAGTCTAGGAACATAAATACAAATGGCCAATGAACATAGTTTAAAATATGTAACCTTACTAATGAATGGGGATATGAAAATTAAAGTAAGATACTACTTTTATTTATCAGATAGTAAAAAATTCAAAACATCACAGTGGAGAAAAGGATACTCGTATATACTATTTTTAGGAGTGTAAAATAGTACCTATCAAAAAAAAAAAAGTAAAAATTCACGTAGCCATTGTCTCAGTAAATCCATTTCTTAGTATCCCTCGAGCAGAAATATTCATATAAAATGGGCAAGGAAAGTTGTTCAAGACTATTCTTAGTAGCATTTTTGAAATTGTTAAGAAGTAGAACAAATTTAAAGTAAATCCGTTGAGGACTGGTTTAAAAAGTTGCAGTACATTCTTTCACTAGAATAAAATTCAGACATAAAATAACGAAGTAGATGTATAAGCAGTAGAAAGATACACGTGATATATCACTGGATACAAAAGCGAGTTTCAGAATAATATGTTAGTCATGATACAATTTGGTTAAAAAAAGATATGTATATCTGAATTTGCATAAAGAAAGGTGTAATAGGATAAAAACTGAAATTGTTAAAAATGGTTACATCTAAGGAGAGAAAGTTGTAGGGGAAAGTAGATAAAGAAGAAACATTAAATTCTGTAAGATTTGATCATTTTTAATCATTTCCAAGTTTTTAAATGAAAATATGTTGTAAGTCAAAAGAGATAAACATTTTTTTAAGATTTTATTTATTTATTTGACAGAGATAGAGACAGCCAGCGAGAGAGGGAACACAAGCAGGGGGAGTGGGAGAGGAAGAAGCAGGCTCACAGCGGAGGAGCCTGACGTGGGGCTCGATCCCATAACGCCGGGATCATGCCCTGAGCCAAAGGCAGACGCTTAACCACTGTGCCACCCAGGTGCCCCAAAAGAGATAAACATTTTAAAAGTGAGAGCAACACATTCATGGGTAGAAACTGAGGAGAAAATCTCAACGGGAAGGTCAAACTCAAGCGGAGCTGGAAACCACTCAGTTCAATTGTTTCTCAATTGAAAATTCTTCTTCCCACCCTAAAAACTGAAAGATGCAACATTCTGTTTGCTTGATTTTTTTCATTTGAATTATTAAGGTGCAGTTTACCTGCAATAAAATTGAGCCAGTTTCAAGGACGCAATAAATTTTGACAAGTGGGGGAAGCACCACCGTACATTTTGTTTTAAGGCTCTTTGTTTCAGGGGCATCTGCGTGGCTCAGTCGGTTAAACATCTGCCTTGGTCTCGGGCCATGATCCCCAGGTCCTATGATCCCAGGGTCCTATGATCCAGTCCCACGTGGGCTCCTTGCTCAGTGGGAAGCCTGCTTCTCCCTCTGCCTAACACTCCCCCTGCTTGTGCTCTCTCTCTTTGACAAATAAATAAATTTTTTAAAAAGGCTCCTTATTTCACTCTACCTAAGGAATGATAATTCATCCTTTCCAGGCAGGCACACTTATACTTTAACAGAAAGCTATTCAAGATGCTTTAACCCAAGGCGATAAAATTCTTAATTATTAGAATTCTCCTGTCAAAATCCATTAAACCACGATGAATTACCCCTGGCTGTGCCCCAGGCCATTCATAAAAGCACCATACAAATAAACACTTGTGAGGTCTCTAGAGTTTAGACGAGTACTCCGATTCTAGAAGATAAATCACTCACGAGTACTCCGATTCTAGAAGATAAATCACTCGTCGGCATTCCGATCCGTATCCTCCCTATTTGGCCCAAATCAACTGTGCCTGCTCCTTCTCTATGTCCCAGATTATTGATTCCCTAGCCTAGGTTTGATAACCTACCTTTGGCTCTTTGATTTTGGTTCATCTCTAACTCTTCACCCTTCACCCGTTGGTTGTTTTTATCTTGGCACACATCTACAGTAGTTAACTAAGCTCAATTCATGAACATTTGCATCTTCCACTCCAGCCTAGCCTTTTGGAATGAACTGTCTCACTCCCTGCCGTGGAAACTTGGAATTCAGCAGAAATTAAAAGAGGAAAAATATTTACTGTGAAGAGCTCTTTTCTCTTTTGTCCACAGTTGACTCTGGTCCTCTGCTCTTCCTCTCATCTCAGAATCATACTAGGTTTGCCTCTTCATTTTGAGTAGGCCTTTTCCCCAGTTTCCAATCAAGCATTTAAATTTGAGCTCACATTTGGGAGTAAGGAAATAACATTATACACTTCTATTTCATTTGACCATTTTTTCCCCAACCAACCAATATTACTTTTTGTAACTTCTTAAATTTAAAAATAATTTTAAGTCAAAAAGAGTGAGATAAGATGATGTAGCTATTTTAAGGGAATTATTTGCCAGATCTTCATCTTCACTCTTTCCCAAGAGACGCTGATAATGGCTCATCTCCTTTTTTACAAAAGAATATCATGCTTCAGGTATGAACACTTCTAAGGTGGCAAAGCAAAGGGAAAATTGGAAGTATTGAAGTTAGTGCTGAGAAAGTGAATTATTCTAACGACTGGGTAATGATCATTTTTGAGCTGTTTTCTAATTATTTGCTTTCATCAGAAGTGAAGGAAAGCCTAATCGAACTTGTCAGCTGATAGATCTTAAAATAACTTTGAATAATAGGTCTGTTTTAATAATAGATCATTATGGAGTTTTTATGTTTTTATATGACTTGGAAAGACCTCAAAATGACATTGCTACTACAAGCTTTTCACATTTGTATCTATTTACTAATGTAAACAGTTTTTTAGCACTAAATATATATTAAAAAGTAGGGGTATTTCAAAATATTCAATATTCCTGAAAATGGGAGTAGAAATTATCTCATTCTAGTAATTAATAATATGCATCTCATAGAGATACACTAATTTAAAAAAAATTAAAACACAGATCCATCTCTCCTGAGAAGATATAAGTCCAAAACATTTTAACTTTTATTTATCACAACTGAAAACATTTTATGTAACATATTTATTTTATGTACAAATTATGATCGTATTAAAAACTCAATTGGGGGGGGCGCCTGGGTGGCACAGCGGTTAAGCGTCTGCCTTCAGCTCAGGGCGTGATCCCAGTGTTCTGGGATCGAGCCCACGTCAGGCTCCTCCACTATGAGCCTGCTTCTTCCTCTCCCACTCCCCCTGCTTGTGTTCCCTCTCTCGCTGGCTATCTCTATCTCTGTCAAATAAATAAATAAAATCTTAAAAAAAAAACCCTCAATTGGGGGAACATTTATAGTACTCAAAGCTTTAGGATCATGGAAAATAACTTTCCAAAATTCATTTTATATGACTGCTGTTGCAGAGAAGTATGGTAGGGTGATCCAGATCTTCAAGCTTCCAAATTACAGGACGATAAGAGTATGTAAGGACTGGGAATGGCAATGCAAATTCAAAGAGAAAAGAGAATGACCCAATATTCGAGAGTGCTAAAGGGGAGCTTGTTCATCTGTACTAAAACAACAACAACAAAACTTTTCATTTTGGAAATTTTAAAACATACCCCAAAATAGAAAGATTTAGTGAGCCCGTATTATCCAGCTTCAACAATCACCAATATTTTGCCAATCTTATTTCATTTTTCCCACTTTTTTTTTGCTAGCATTTTTATGTCAAATCTCAGGCATCATATTATTTCATAATAAATCATGTACTTGTAAAGTGGGTAATGGTAGGTATCAGTCTAATATTTTACTTGGAGTTCGTTAAAGACATTGTTAAAAAGCAGCATGACAGCTCTATTTCAAATGTCAATATTTATAAAATACCAGATATCCTTCCATTTTTTATTCTAAGATATTTCAAAGTATCTGAAATTGGATGAAAAAATAAATTTGACGTTTATTTCTTTCCCCTTTTAATGAATTTGCACTAAAAAAAACCCCAGTAACTCTTAAAATATGTGTTTTATTTTGGACACTGCATAGATTATAACTAGAGAAAAATAAATGTTTGCCTTGTGGCATCCTTATAGGTCTGTTGTCCCTTCAATTACAAAATGCAAAAATTCTGAAGACTAATTTTGGTATAAACTCATCGGACAGCAAAACCTGCCTGAAATGTTGTCTTTATTTATTTCATAGTCTTTATTTATTTCATGTAGTGTGGATATTTCTGTATTTTGTTGCAAACATATTTATGGGTTTGATTATAAGGTGCTTCCTTAGACCCAGGTAAGGTTATTATGTGCATGATAAAGGGCATATGTTTAAAAAACAGTTTGAAACACATATGAACCCAGGAGTTTCATCTAAGGGGTGATGGACCTGTATTAATACACTTTATTTGATTTTGCTGTAGACAACTTACTTTCTGTATTTTTAATCACTTATTACATTACTGACTTTGTATCTGGTGGTCTTCTCTCTGCACAACATACTCATATGGCTGAGGACCACAGAAGCAGAGAGAACTATGTTTATAATTAAAAATACCAGGATCTTTAAATAGAACTCAGCTAACACATGACAAGTTTTTTTCCTTTAGAATTAAACTTGTTTTTTCCAAAATAGAATCAAATGCTAAAAGCTTGCATGTATTATTAGAGCCATTTATGTTACTTCCCAAACTCGCCCTGATTTCATATCCCTCACACTCCCCAAGGTCCACGGTCCCTGTCCCAAATAATATAATAGGGATGGTTATGGGTAAGTAAACAACAAAGTATATTTTGTCTTTTAGAAAAAAGAAACTGGACAAATTCTACAGGAATTCTCCAAAATAGAAACAGCATGCCTTCCTCACATTTGACTGTTGCAAATGTTTTATTTTTACAGTCTGAAAAAAGCCTCAATTGTCCAATGTAATCTCAGTGCACAGGAACCAACACCATAGTGAACATCGAAAATAATCACAGCAGTAAGCGTGTGAATCATAGAAGAATCATTTAAAATTTGTTTAACAATTAGTATAACACTAAAAATAGAAAAAATTAAAGAATAATTGTTTATGCCAGAATATTGGGTTTATGCTTTTTTTCAATGTTCAAAAATCAACTCAAGGCCTTAATAACAATTGTATACAGTATAGTTTTATTTATGAAACTAAAAACAGATCATCTCATCGTCAGAATGTTAATCAAAAGTTTTAAATTCTAAGAACAATGAAAACTGTAAATCTATAAGGTTTTATCTTTTCCTTTGGCTGGGAGGAGGTCTGGTTACTATTTTATGACGATTCATTTCCTCTCTCAGAACTGTTAGGATAACTGAAAAGGCATGTGACCAGGAAGAAGGTAGAATCCTCTTCCCCTTTTTTTGTCTAGGCTAATATGCTGGTTTAAACATGTATTCTTTAATTTTTGTTTATCTTTGTGTTATACCAATTGTTAAGCAATTTTTAAGTGACTTTTCTGAGAGTCACATGATTACTGCTGTGATTGTGCTTTTGACTGAGTGAGTTCACCACAGTTAAGAGCAGAAGTTATATCTGGGGTGTTTCTAGATTATTCCTTCCCAGTGTACTCCCGCCCCCCTGTTCCACGATCCCCACAACTGAACCATCTCTCCCCATCATGGGGCCCTAACCCATGGCCACAGCAGAGCAGAGCAAAGGCAGGGTCCACAGCAGTCAGAGGTGCCAGGACAGAGGCAGTAGCAGCCACCTATTAAAAAAGAACCAGGAGATACTGGGGCGCCTGGGTAGCAAGTCGGTTGAGTGGCCTACTCTTGATTTTGGCTCAGGTCATGATCTTCAGGTCCTGAGATGGACCCCTGCATAGGGCTTCCACTCAGTGCGGAATCTGCTTGAGATCTCTCTCTCTCCCTTTGCTCCTCTCCCGGATTGTGCAATCTTGCTCCCTCTCTCTCCCTCCCCCTCTCTCTAAAATAAATAAATAAACAAAAATCTTAAAAAAAAACAAATAAAAAGAACAAAGAGATGAAGAGTACAGCATGGGGAATATGGTCAATAATATTGTAATAGCATCGTACGGTGACAGACGGTAGCTACACGTAACGTGGTGAGCATTTTGTAATGTATATACTTGTCAAATCATGTTGTACACCTGAAACTCATATTGCATGTCAACTATACTTCAATTAAAACAAAAATCAAAATAAATGAAATAAAAAGAACCAGGAGGAGAGCACAGAACAGTACTAAGCCGACCAGCAACGGAGTAACCACAGTCCTCATGAGGGCTCCAGCCCCGGGGGCCACCTCACTCAAAGTGGCACCTTCAGTAGATGAGAACCGGGAGGGATCTCCAGCCCAGTGCTCACCTCCCCAATGTCATGGCAACACAGACACAGAAGCTGGCTGCAGTCAGCACCGCAGTTCCACCAGGAGTAAAAGGAAGTACCGATATAATGTTAGCTTTGAAGAGAGATCTCCCAACCACTAGAGCTCTACGCTTAACACAATGAAAAACAACACCTTGTAGTATTATTTACACAGTCACATATGTTATATCATTTTTCACTCTCAAACAACTTACTAAGGGGGATAAATCAAGGAAAGGAAACAGAGAAACTGAGAAATGCAGTGATGTGTTCAAGCATTCACATCTGGGTGGGCAGATGTTCTCAGAGGACAGTGATTAAGGGTGTGGGTTGGAGGTCCAGACTTGGAAGGTTGGATCATGACTTCAACATGGCTGAGCTGTGTGGTCTTGGGTAAAATATTTAACCTCCCTGTGCTGTGTGTGGGGATTTTCACAGGGTAATGTTGTGGATTTCACATGTTAATCTATGTAAAGCGTTCTGGAAGGCTTTGTAGGTGTTTGCTTCTATTTGCTTCCCATGTAATAGCATTTCTCTAACCTCTTGATTTGTTTGTAGGTAAAAACCAACATTTTTGCTTCTAGTTGATATTGCTTACTTAAACTTTCAGCCAGTTTCCAGTGACATTCTAAAGGAGGGGAATAACCTAGGAGAAGCAGCTGTCTTACAAAGGCATTAAATGTAGAGGGTAAAAAAGTAATCACTCACCTGTGGCAAGCCAAAGCCCACCCACTCTCAGAATGTAAGAGAGCAGCCTACTAACTTGGAGCTGTTCAGGTTTTCCTTCCCGGAGAAGCAGTTATTTGCCTGCCCTTCTCAAACCACTTTTTACGTGCTCCCTATTGAAGATGCAACTGGACGAAACTCAAAACTTAGGTCTTCCTCTGCTTCGTTTGTGTCTCATGACTGACATGCAAAAATTACTTAGTATAATGCAATCAGAAATAACATATATTTTATAAGGAAAAAATTTCCTTGGCATTGTTATGTGGTTTAAATTGATTAGTAAGGGGGCGCCTGGGTGGCGCAGTTGTTAAGCATCTGCCTTCGGCTCAGGGTGTGATCCCGGCGTTCTGGGATCGAGCCCCGCATGAGGCTCCTCCGCTATGAGCCTGCTTCTTCCNCTTCTTCCTCTCCCACTCCTCCTGCTTGTGTTCCCTCTCTCGCTGGCTGTCTCTCTGTCAAATAAATAAATAAAATCTTTAAAAAAAAATTTTTTTAATGGATTAGTATGGGTAATGCTCTTAGAAGTGCCTGACAAGTATTCTCTGTTAATTATCATGTGCCCTCCCTTCCTTATTCTCACCCATTGACCCCTTAGAATTATTCCAGTCACACATTCTTTACCCTTGCTTATAACTGCTTTCAAAAAATTAACATAATATGTAAGGGGCAACACCAGAAGTCTATCGATGGATGAATGGATAAAGAAGGGGTGGTATGTGTG
>NC_048226.1:59070388-59087655 GCF_002007445.2 Ailuropoda melanoleuca
TCTCTGATTTTATCTTATTTTATTTTTCCTTCCCTTCCCCTATGATCCTCTATTTTGTTTCTTAAATTCCATATATGAATGAAATCATGTGATGTTTGTCTTTCTCTGAGTGACTTATTTCGTTTAGCATAATATCCTCTAGTTCCACCCACATTGCTGCAGATGGCAAGATTTCATTCTTTTTGATGGCTGAATCATATTCCATTGTGTGTGTGTGTGTGTGTATATATATATATATGTATATATATATATATATATACATATATATATATATACACACACACACACACACAATGGAATATGATTCAGCCATCAAAAAGAATGAAATCTTGCCATCTGCAGCAATGTGGGTGGAACTAGAGGATATTATGCTAAACGAAATAAGTCACTCAGAGAAAGACAAACATCACATGATTTCATTCATATATGGAATTTAAGAAACAAAATAGAGGATCATAGGGGAAGGGAAGGAAAAATAAAATAAGATAAAATCAGAGAGGGACGCAAACCACGAGAGACTCTTTTTTTTTTTTTTTAAGATTTTATTTAGTTGACAGAGAAAGAAACAGCCAGTGAGAGAGGGAACACAAGCAGGGGGAGTGGGAGAGGGAGAAGCAGGCTTCCTGCTGAGCAGGGAGCCTGGTGTGGGGTTCGATTCCAAGACCCTGGGATCATGACCTGAGCCGAAGGCAGACGCTTAGCGACTGAGCCACCCAGGCGCCCCAAGACTCTTAACTATAGGGAACAAACTGAGGATTGCTGGAGGGGAGGGGAGTGGGGGGATGGGGTAACTGGGCGATAGGCATTAAGGAGGGTACTTGAAGTCATGAGCCCTGGGTGTTATATGCAACTGACGAATCACTAAATTCTGCCCCTGAAACGAATAATACACTCTACGTTAACTAACTTGAATTTAAATAAAATAAAATACAAATTAAAAAAATATCTAAAGGGCAGCAGTATCCTAAGACGTGGCTTACTTCCACATTAAAGTTTAATCTGAGGGAGAGGTCTTGGAGAGAATCATAGCTCTGCACTCTCTGGGTCTAGGTGTGAGACATTTAAGTTCTTTGGAAGTGGCTATAGGTTCGTGGTGTGAACCCAGTCTTTGTTCTAATGGTAGAGGCCTCGTCCAATTTTTATGAGGAATGAAGACAGCTGTGGGCTGTGGGAAAGGGGGTATCGTGAGCCTGTCCCCCGGTTCCCAGCCCAGCTAGCCCTCCGTGTTCCTATTGCCAACTGCATTTCTAACTTTTCATTAGGATTGTTATGTTGCTGGCCCAGCTTAGCTAGCCATTAAATTCTGCCTTACTTACACAATCATGAGGTTGATTTTTCCTAAAATGTAAAGGACATATGATTCTTAAGTTTTTTTCCTTTACAAAATTATTCAGCTGGTGTTTCTGAGTCTACATTTTCAGATCAAATTTGTTTTTCTTAAAATATCCTCTGTAGAAAGTACAACATTGCATCCTCAACTTCTTTCATTCATTTCAAGATTGATTCCAGATAAAGACCTCTGGTAAAGAACTACTTACCTTAAAAGAACGTCCCTCTTAAAGCAGTGCCCAGCCTGATGCCTAATACAATCTGGGAGTGTGTGGCATCCATCAGAACACAGCATGGTTTGCTTCCCCCTCTTGCTTTGGAAGAATTCCATGTCAGACCATGGCCATATTTGGCAAGGAGGAAGAGGACCGTGATAGATAGGGCCACAGTGACCTAGCTGTCTGCGGACGACTGGATTTGATACAAAAAGACCTCAACGATCTGAGCCAACCCAAACTTACATTGCACTGGGGAATAAAAAAACACACTAAAGAGCTCAGAATGGAATTTTCCTGGTTTAGATGATTAAGTAATTCCCATGTTTTATGCCCAAATGTTCAGTGGGACGGAATAACTGTTAAACATGTTAGATATAAAATACAGAGTATACTATTAGGAATTTATATGTATATATAAATTTATATGTATGATTTTCAAAAAATCTTCAAAATATTTCAAAAAATATTTAATGAAAGCAGGATCCCCATTTTAAAAGTGTATATATGGAGGTATATATTTTCTATTTATATGGGTATATGTATGTTATTATAGAAGGAAATGTCCAAAAATATAACAGTGGTTCCATTTAGTGGTATGATTTTTATAATTCTCATTTTCTTCTTTTTATTGAAATGTATACTCTTTTCTTAACTTTATGTAATGACCAGGTATTACTTCTAAAGTAGAAATTCAAAGATATATTTTTAAAGGAAGAAGTTTATTAGCTTAAACATATTTGAAAATTTTTTAAATATAAATGCTTTTAAAAATTCTAGATATTTGAAAAGCCCCAAAACATCTATTCCTCACAATGTTAATTTTAAAAAATTACTAAACTTCATGTATCTGAAATATCCTATTTTCTCCCTTAATATTTGTGCATGTCTTTTGGTAGAATAAAAATTTACACTTTTACAAATTTATTCATTCTATAAATTATATCATTCGTTTGACTACACATTTATTTGCTGCTTGATGACTGATTTACTCAGATATAGCTGTCTATCAGCCTAAGAACTTAATGAAAAATTCCAGTGACCCTGGAAATCTTTGCTCCCAAGTATTCCAAAATGTGAGCTCTGTGTCCACAAATTAAATCCATGCCTTATCTTTAACAAGGATCAACTATAGCTCAGTGTTCCTAAAAGTGACTAATGTCGAATCCTACTTGCTATTCACTAATAGTGTTTCGAAGGAGGTGGTAGAAAGTAAATGAACAGCTTTCACAATTAGAGTACTTAAAATATCTCACTACCTCTTACTTTATACCGTGTCCCTGCTTCCTCGGGTACTGACTGTAGCACTTTGCCAAAGGACCAGAAAAAGCATACAGTGATTGACAGTAAAGCAGATACAAAGGCTTAGACTTGGAAAAAACATTAAAGACCAGATGGTTGAAGTTCTGTCCAACAGATTCCTTTCCACAACATGCTAGGGGCTGGTTGTCCAGCCTCTGCCAGAATATTACAGCAGGCGGCAGGAAGCGCCAGTCTTCCTGAGGCAGCACGCTGAGCGCTGACCAGTGCTGCTTTCTACGCCTATTTCTTATTTTTATCACTACTGCTTCTGCTATGGTTCTTACTACTAACTCTATTGCATTTGTACAGACCTTTCACGTATATCATCTTTACAGACATCCTTTGAAGTAGAGATACCAAAAGTTGTTATCCCCGTTTTATACATTAGGAGACAGAATGTGAGAGTTTGGGTGATTTGCCTAGGATCACGTAGTTAGCAAATGCCAGCCCACAACAGAGCTAAAATCCCCAGCCGTTTCCTTCTATGTGAACAGTTTTGCTCTTTTTAGAAACTTTTCCTGTTCTGAACCAAAATTTTCTTCCTTGTAATTCTCCCCCTGCATTAATGCAAATCACTCACCCCACCAAGAACTCCGCTAATGTTTCAAGTCGAACTCCTTTGACTTTGATATCTACTATTAGAAGGAGATTAACTCACCAAATTCTTCAGGAGGTTAAAAAGAAACAGGCAAGATACTATGATGTGTCCATTTGGATTGGTTTCTAGTTCAGCTACTAGACAGATAAATCCAAAATAACTGTGGCTTAATTTATTCTCTCTCATGAGATGTGGAGAAAAGCCATCTAGGGTTGATAGCATGACTTCACGAACTATTGCACATCTTTATTGCCCCAGGGAATACTGAGAGGAATTAGTTGAGTGGAACCTTATACAGAGAACCTCTATAGAAAGAACTGGTATTCAGAATCTAAATAAGCATATGAAAAGATGCTCAACAGTATTAATCATTCATGAAAAGCAAATTACACCCCAAATGAGATGCTACTTTACATACTACCAGAATATCTAAAATTAAAAAGACTGACATCACCAAGTGTTGTCGAGGATATTGAGCAACTGAAACTTGCATGCGTTGCTGGTGGGGATGAAAAGTAATATAGGCACATTGGAAAACAGTTCCGAATTTTTTTCTGAAGGTAAGGATACAATACCTTATGACTCAGCAATCCCACTTCTGGGTCTTTCCCAAAATGAGATGAAAACACACATATACACAAAGACATGCTTGCAAATGTTTACAACAGTTTTATTTTTAAATTTTTGTCCAATGATAACCCCAAACTGGAAAAAACTCCAAGGTCCATCAACTGGTAAATAGTCATAGTAGTTTCTATAATAGAATACCATATAATGGAATACAACTCAGTACTTTTTTTTTTTAAAGTCATTCCGGGGAAAGAAGAAAGCTGGCACAAAAGCTCAAGGCAAGAAGTATCTCGGTGTATTGCTATAACTGCTAGGATTTGGAGGTCGCCAGAAAGTTAAGGGTAAGATGTTAAACAGCAGTTAAAATAGACCACTTACTTTGAATGCTCTGCAAAAGCTTAAGACTTATATTTTTGGTGAAGGGATAACTTTTACAATTTGATTTGGGCAGGATAAGGAAAACAGGTATTGAGATAGAATAAATAGAAAAGAGAATATTTGTTCAACGGAGCATGAACTGACTTACTGTCAAGGAATCCTAACCTGTGCAGGTAGGCTAGGGAGTCAAAGACGGGAAAGAGAACAGTGGCACTGGTTGGAATTTTCCAGAGTGGTGATTTAAGTAGGCAGGATAGGTGAAAACCACAAGTGTGTTTCTATGTCATTTCTGTGTGCTTGCTTTAGATGTACAGTTTCTCTTTCAATGTTCAGGTTAATATACTATGAAACACAGAGAAGCAGTAACTGTATTGACACAATCGGAACTATGATACATTTTTTTTTAATTTGAGAGGAAAGAGAGCACGAGTAGGGGAAGGGGTAGAGGGAGAGAATATCCAAGCCAACTTCTGCCTAGCGGGGAGGCCAACGTGGTGCTTGATCCCAAAAGCCATGAGAACAGGACCTGAGCCAAATCCAAGTCTCTGACACTTAACCAACTGAACCACTCAGGTGCCCCAGAAATATGATACTTTTTTAAGTAATCAAAAGACTATAGAGGGAAAAAGAAGATAATATTTCCTTCTGTCAATAGTAAATAAACCTTTGACTCTATTTCAGGTCTTGGCTCTAAATTATACCTTCATAAGATGAAGCCAAGAAATGTGACACATCTATGAATGAATTACATAGGGTTTGGGCCATTCCTCAATGTAAGGAAGTAAAAAGCTTTGTTGAACAAAACCCATCGGGATGGGTTGATGGTAGGAGTGCCCAGATGGAAATATAAAGCAGAAAGAAAAGCTGGATTATGGTCAGCAGGGAAAAGGTGGAACGGAAGAAGTCGGAGAGGTAGAGAAGGCAGTCACCGGAGTTGTAATAAAGTCAAGCTGTATCAATGGAGGCCCATTGCCAAGTGCTGCCTTTGCAGCAAGTTTGTCCTTGCCAGTCCTGAGTGCTCTGCCTGGGCCTGTGGAGTCTTCAGAGGGTAACAGATGATCATGTTGGAAGGAAGGCATGCGTGTCTGAAAGAATGAACAACAAATAGGGGACTGAAGAGGCAGTGGAACATAATGAATGTGCTCCTCTAGCCTCTTCTCTAAGAGCTTATGACCCACCTGGCCTCATTTGATTTGCGGCTGTGCCATGAATGTCTCAACTCAGCACATGTGCGGACTCTGCCTGACGTGTGCAGCTCATCTACCCTGCGACCCAGTTCTGGTCACTAGATTTCTCTTTCAGGCCAAAACCCTCCTGCCCATTTTGACTTAATTCAGATTTAAAAACAGGCCCGCTTTGTTCACATGTGTGGGGGTCCTTTTCTGTTAGTTTTCCTCTACTTCAGTCTATTCAGAGCTTTCTTGGCTTTTGCTAGTCCCACTCCCCTAGAATGGAATCCTGACTCTGAGTAATGAGCAATTAAGTGTGAATTCTACTGCCAAAGGAGTTTTACTGGCTGTAATTAGATGTCAAATAACAAAGTATTGTTAAGCACTGTGCGTATCGGTAGTAAATTCAAGTTCAAAATACTAGTTTGATTCTTTTGAAAGAAGTAAAAGAACTATTTTATTTTACCCTAGGAATGATGAACATTCAGAAACTGTATAATACTAGACAAAATTCAGTCAGCTATTTCAAAGGAGAAAAGGGGGAAAAATATTTACCATCTTCGTACCCAGGATTCCAGTAAACGTCATTATGACAATAGGGAAGTAGCTAACAAACTCAACTGGATCTCACAAGGAGCAGGAAGACTTGCATATATTAAAGAAATTAATAAATTTTCAGGACAAGTTGATATTAGAAGGACCCCTTGCTCCTAACACAGACACATGGATCAACTCTAACAATGGAAACTTGGGATGTACTGTCAAGCTAGAAATTGACAGGAAAATCTCCACACTGTAGCAATAAAGAAATGGAAAATGTGGGGCAGTGAGCGAGAGCAGAAGCCAACATGGCTTACCCCTTAGAGTGACTCTAGGTTGACCACACACGTCCTGGTTTGCTAAGGACTGGCTTGCGTTGTACCTGCTGCTTCGCATTAATTCAAAGTGTCCCCTTCCAATTTTCAGAGTGCTCTGATTTGGATGCTAAGCTATAAGGTCCTTCCAGCTCATGGATATGTTGTGACCAGATATTGTGCTTGAGAGCAGGGTGCTGGGATTCTGAGAAACATGAATGAAGCATGTCACAGCCAAAAGACCTATCTATAAACTTCCTGCATGTGACCAGGAGTCATAAGGAGCCGACCTTTCCATGAAATGGGAAAACTACAGCTACTGATCTGCTTAGGGGACTTCCAGGAAGCCGGGTGGGAAAGAAGTCACCCACAGGAATCCAGCACCTCAGCCTGTGGGGAGCTGTAGGGCCAAACTTCATTCTCTCTGTCTGGTTCAAATGATCCCCAACTAAGATATTTTCACTAAAACTCAGCTAGATCTGGTAGACCCCATCCGGTCTTCTAAGCAGAAGCAAATGTGAAACTGGGCTGTGGTATCTACATCCTGGGTGCGCGGTATAAGCCCCCAAATCAACCCCGCTGGGGATGAATTGCTAGCCAGACAGCACATTCTTCTTGAGGAAATCCATCACTGGACAGAGTATTAGCGGACACAACAAATAGAAGAATTTGCACACCGAGGACCAGAAAAAAGGATACAATCTAGTCTGAAAGATACTTTGACATATTTATGAAGAAGGAAAGAATATCAATCACAATGAAAGAATGAGACAGTATATTAAAGAAGAGCAGACAGATTTGTAAACAAGCTGAACAGAATCTTTCTGCAATAAAACATATATTCAAAAGAAAGAAAATACTGAGTGGATGGATTTCAAATGTCTCTATTAGTTTGTGTAATGCTTCCGTGTCTTTTGTGAGTTAACTCGAGATTAAACCTTGCATATGTAGTATTTTTAAAAGGGAAGAAAATTGATCTTCCTGCCCCTCCCTGGAATTGCAGGGGGAAGCTTGATGTGTTTTACATGCTTTTACAGAAATTGATTCCAAACTCCAGTTCTGAGCTCTGGATGCCACACTAAATTTCTAGCATATTTAGCAGGAGTTTTTATGGCCTTGTATTATGGTTCTTAAAAACAAAACGCAAATAAGCACATTCCTTGGCCACCTTCCCAAAGAACAACCCTATCAAAGATTCTAGTTATAGAAATGTAATAGACAGACAGTCGATAAAATGATTAATTTAACAATGTTCTGACTGGTACATATCCTACCATAAAACTTGGCAATAGCTATATATTTGCATTTATGGTTAAAGCTATTATTTGTGGGATTTATAATAATCTGTTTAAAGACTGAGAACAAGGACAAATATGTAGTCATTTTAGTAATACTATATATCTGATGACATCACTGCTATATAAACAGAAGCTGTCTTATTTTAAAATAATCTTACAATTCTTAAATGCCTTAAGATGCCAGGTTTGCAATTCCTCTTCTTTTATCATTGAAACATATCAAGAAGAAATTATATAATGGCGGAAATTCAACTGTTCTTTCCAAGTAATCTAATCTGTGATATATTCAACATTATAGTCCTTTTTTTTCAAATCTATAGGAAATAAATGCAAAATAGCAGTGGATGTTCAATAGGAATGAGAATCTTCAAATAAGTCACTGTTAATTGTTAAGCAACTCGAAAGATTCTGAGATCCATACATACAAAAGAACCGCTATATCATAAAAACCTTTTATTGACCCAGGAGGCCAAATGGTCTCAAAAAATATATAAAAAATAAAGTTAGGAGCAAAATAACACAAATCTATTTTAAAGTGAAAAATAATGTCAGCATCCTTATGAAATTATCCTATTTGGTGGCATAAATTGAAATTCTAAAGCCTCTAGAGGGAAAATGTCAGAAATGGGTCCCTTTCCAAAAATAACTTTGCCAGGTATCTTAGAATTTTCTCTGATTTAATGAGCAAAGAATTATCGAAGAGGGGCGCCTGGGTGGCACAGCGGTTAGGCGTCTGCCTTCGGCTCAGGGCGTGATCCCGGCGTTATGGGATTGAGCCCCACATCAGGCTCCTCCGCTATGAGCCTGCTTCTTCCTCTCCCACTCCCCCTGCTTGTGTTCCCTCTCTCGCTGGCTGTCTCTATCTCTGTCGAATAAATAAATAAAATCTTTTTTAAAAAAAGAATTATCGAAGAGAATGATTAGGTAGAAAGGATATCTATAATTATATTTGTTCCTAAGCCTTTTTTATGTATAAAATTGATTAAGGGAAGGTAATGTATTTTGCAAGATGCTGATTGGATAAGTTCATACCAACGAAATGCCAATATTTAAATCAAATAAATATGTGATCAATTACAAAACTAAAACAATCCATTTTTCTCCGGTCAATATTCTTGACAATCCTGCTAATAAACTTAGCTAGTATCATCATCCAAATAGAATCCCCCACTGGCACTAAATTGATTCTTTTTTTCCCCAAAGATTTATTTATTTATTTGAGAGAGAGCAAGTGTGTGAGCTGGGGGGAGGGGTAAAGAGAGAGGGAGAATCTCAAGCAGACTCCACACTGAGCGTGGAACCTGACTCGGGGCTCGATCTCACGACCCTGAGATCACGACCTGAGCCAAAATCCAGAGTCGGATGCTTAACCAACTGAGCCACCAGGTGCCCCCTAAATTGACTCTCAATTGAAATAACAACTAAAATGTCTATATCAAAGTAAATCAATGAATTGAGTTAATTAAATTATTCCCAGATTTAATATTATTCTGATATATTAAAAAGCTGCATTCAATGAAGGAAATTAAATTCTGCTGTTTTCTGATGAATCTGAGAGCCTGAATATGCAAACAGATGATGATCAGACCATATATAAAAATAAAACTTTGACCCACAACCTGCAGCAACCTGCTCGGGAATCCAACCCCTCTATGTACAATAAACAGCCCACGAAGCCAGCCTGCTCTGTCAGTCTTACAGGAAGCCAGACTGCCGCCTTTTGTGACAAGCCTGGGAGCTAAACAGTAACTTCTGTAATTATCAACTCCAAACATCCAAGACTTGCTAAAGAACTGACAGCTCCCTTATTTTTCCTTCCTGCTTCTGACTTAGTACCCAACAGAGAAAGCCAAGTATGCCCCCAAACCAATCATATGGGGTGCCTGGCTTCTTGTTAGCCTGCCTATAACTACCTCTTGCCAACAGCCTCCAATCAGGGCCTTCCTGAGAATGTCCCCTCCCACTCAAAGCTTTCCCACTCATCTACTTGCCTCTGAGTGCCTTCCAAAACGCAAGTGATGGTGGCCGACTCCATTCTACAGCAAGCTCAGGATAAAAATAGCCTTTGCTTTTCTCATCCTATGAGTCTTCATTTATTTCCACAAACAGAAAGTATTGCTAAGATGAATATTTCATAAAAAGTCAATAACTCACAATTTTTGAGCCCTTATCATGAACCATGCACTGTATTAAATGTTTTACATGGTTATCTAAATTAATTTCACAGTAAATATAACAATGACTTCTGAAACTGGTACTATTATAATATTCATTTTCAGAGGAAGGAACTGAGGCTCAGAGATGTTTAATAACTTGTTTAATAATAAGTAATGAGTAGCTAAGCAAGGATTAAAATAAGGACAGTCTGATTCCCCAGCAGATAACTTATAACCACTATACTAAATGCAACTTGCCATGTGAAGATTGGTGCATATTGTAACTGCTTTCATAATAAAATAGAAAACAACACAAACTTTAATGTTGTGTTTCGATCTCACCTCTGATTATAAAATATTGTATGATAGAAGAGGAAAAGAACTTGGAGTTGATTTATAACAATCTCCTTTTACAGATTATGTAAATGAGGCTGAGAGGTGAAGGTAACTTGCTCAATATTATACACCTGCTTAACAGACAAAACTAAAGCCCAGGTTTTCTGAATCCCAGCCCGGATTTCCATCGTGCTTCACTGGGAGACAGAACATTTGCCTGGGTAGATTTACAACTCCATAAAGACATTACATAACCGTGTAATACTAGCACTTCGGAAACACGTTATTGTAACATGGCTACATACATATCTTTTCTGGAGATAATGAGCTAAATGATATTTAAGAGGCCACTGAAGTTCAGCAAATATTTTGAGTGCTAACTATGTGTTAGGCACTGTTCCAGACACTTAAGTTTCATTTGTGAACAAAATGGAAAAAACCCTTTCTTATTGGTTTACGTTCTGATGGGAGGGAACAAACATTACACAGTAGATACATTAAGCAGGCAAATTATGTTAGAAGGTAATAAGTGCTATGATAAAAAGAAAAGCAGAGTCAGGTGAGATTGGGAGTACTGACTTGGGACAAGGAGGGCAGATTACAATTTTAAAACGGTGATCAGAGTCAGCCTTATTGAGAAGGTGATATTTGAGTCAACTCTGAGGAGGTGAGGGAGTTAGCCATGTGGATATGGTGGGAAGAGTGTTCAGACAAAGGGAACAGCCGATGCAAAATCCTAAGGAGAGATTGCTCTGCTATGTTGGGAAAGAACAGCATGGAGGGTTCTAAGAATAAAAGGTGAGATGAGAACTATATACTCGTATATGTGCGTAGGAGGCTTTTGACCAATAAATTAACTTTATTCATGAAATATAAGCTACACATTTTCTGTTTACACTGTAACTATGTATTATAGGGTCAAAGAAGTGAGTAGCTCTTCCTCAGACTCGCTATAGTATATCACAATGAAAAGTGGTTTGAAACTCTAATCTGTTTTGTCAATTTAATCAATTGTGCAAGCATTGCTTGTGAATTGAATGTTAATGATTTGAATCAGGTGCCTGAAGTCCCTTCACCAGAGACTTTTCATTTAATCAGTAGTAGGGAAGGGGCTATACCTGGGCATTGTTTTTTAAATGCTTTTAGGTGATTCTAAGATGCACCCATTCTTGAAAAGTGCTACTCTGCTGTATGTGAACAGGAGAAGGCTTTTCTCACTCCTGCTCCCAGGAGCCTGCCCAGTACACTCATCATACCTGCAGCTCCAGCTTACAACAGTATGCAACTCCAAAGCCACAAGTCACCTCCACAGAAATCCCGGGACTTCTCCCAGCCACCCCACTGGTGGAGAAAGGTTGGACAGGCGCCTTCCTCCTTCACTGTCTTCTTCCCAGGTTCCCCCCAACACCAACAAACAACACTGGGTGTGTGTGTCAGATGACTGAAAAGTTTGTGTTGGAACAAGACAACTTAAGAGGAAGGGTTAGAGAAGGGAGGAACAACATGGTTGGCATCAACTGCCTAATAAAAAAATTTAGGAACAAGGTTAATATTCAATTTCAAATTTTGGCATTGTCACGGTAGAAAATATTGTGTCCCCAAATCTTCTGTTTCATTCGTGTGCCTGGCACATTTTCGGTACATAATAAATATTTGTCATGTAAATGAATGGATTAATTCAAGTGGGCTGAACACAAAGCAATGAGCCCCTAACCCATTCTTGCCCAAGCCTCCCCATCTTGCTCCCCAGAGGCAATCACATCTAGCTCATTGGTACCTTCCTATTTCTGTGCCGCTAACTCTGGACATAATCAGTGTTCGATCTTGCATACTCACTTCCTGCCAATACAAGTAAGGATTTATTAAACCACCTCAAATTTTCCCTCCCTGTAATGCCTAATAAATCATACCACTATTGCTAGCTTTTCCATTAATTACCTTTGTGATGCTAAATAATAATCTTAAAATGGTATTTCTTGTTTCAATTATAAGCAGTACTAAAAGTTGCAATTACGTTGTCAAATAAGAATATTGTATTCCATACCTTTCTCTTCTTCTCTGTACATTATCATGATTAACATTTAAAATATGTTCTGTAACCATAGTTAAGAGAGTCTTGCTTCGTCTACAGGTGAGGTATAAATTTGAAAATCAGTAAACAACTCCTTTGTTTGTTTACTCCTGTTTTTTGGTACTCCAGTAAACAAAACAAAATCAGTAAACAACTCCTGCCCACGNAACCATAGTTAAGAGAGTCTTGCTTCGTCTACAGGTGAGGTATAAATTTGAAAATCAGTAAACAACTCCTTTTTTTTGTTTACTCCTGTTTTTTGGTACTCCAGTAAACAAAACAAAATCAGTAAACAACTCCTGCCCACGTGAGTTGTATTCCATGACTATGCCATACTTGTTTTTTGTATACTTTGTCATACACCTCCAGCCCTGCTTGACTTCTTTATGTAATTTCTTTTTTTATAATAATTTTTATTATGTTATTGACTTCTAATTGCCTTTATACTTTTTTTTTAAAGATTTTATTTATTTGACAGAGATAGAGACAGCCAGCGAGAGAGGGAACACAAGCAGGGAGAGTGGGAGAGGAAGAAGCAGGCTCATAGCGGAGGAGACTGATGTGGGGCTCGATCCCATAAACGCCGGGATCACGCCCTGAGCCGAAGGCAGACGCTCAACCGCTGTGCCACCCAGGCGCCCCTGCCTTTATACTTCTACTTGAATGGTCTGCCCTCATGGCATCATTAGAATAGTTTCTTCCAACATTTGCAGGATACTGTCACATCTAAGGACTCTCTTCTTTCCATGGGCAGTTCTCTTGCTGCCCTGAAGTCTCCTTTCGATTTGGATGAGGGGCTCTCAGGCCTTCTGTACGGTTGTCCTCCTAGGACTTGCCTTCATTGCTTTTCTGAGTTGGTCCTATTGTTCGTACATCTAACCCACTCCAATTTCTTGGATAATTCCCTTGTCTTGCCAGCCCACATTCTCAAGTTGACATCCTAAAAAGGAGTATTTGGGAGAGGAAGCTTTCTCAGTTCATGTTTAACTTTCTTTTTCATTCTGCCCCCATATTTTATTGATAGTTTGGCTTGGTTTAGAATTCCAAGTTCAAAATCATTTTTCCATGGAACTTTCAGGCTTGCTCATCTCCTGATATCCAGTCCTATTGATGGGATGCTAGCCTATTGCTAGCCTGATTCTCATTCCTTTATGGAGGACCTGTATTTGCTCTCTGGAAGCTTTTAGAATCTTTTATTCTTGCTATTTTTAAATTTTAAGATACGCCTCCATGCAGACTTTTTCTTTTTCCTTCATAGACTCAATAGGTCTTATCCATTTGCAGACTCATGTCTCCCTTTAATTCTTAACAATTTTTTCTTGTAAATTTCATCCAACCATCTTCTCTGCCCTCATTTTATGGATCTTCTATTCTGATGTTGAAACCTTGATTAATTCTGTATGACATTTTTTTGGTCACACTGACTACCACTCTCTATTCTCTCCATTTCTCCTTTTCTCTAATCTTGTAGTATTGCAAAAAGAGTCTATAAGTTGACCTCACAGGCAATGAGACAAACAAATGGGTTGTAATTCATGTTTCCCCCTTCCATTTAGTTAAAGTCTTATCCAACATCAGCTCTGCTGGTTTACTGGATGAGTGTTACCTATGATGCTATGTGTTTATCCCTACTACAAACCAGGATCTGTTCTCAGTGCTGTGGAATATAACTGTGAACAGAAAAACTAAGTTCCTTTGTATATAGAGGGAGACAGACAATAAATAAAGTGCTGCAATGTCAGGTACAGTTCTAAAATCAGCATCTATAGCCGAAGAGCCAGTTTGGCAGGCAGCACCTTGGCCATAGATAGGCAGCTCCCTTAGTGGCTTGCCTTTTCATTGTGACAATTTTTTCTCAAGTTCTACCTATGTTTCTTCGGTCTACCTATGATACTGCAACATGTTAATAGCTGTAAAAAATTCCCTTTATTCTTAATTTAGCTAGAGTGAATTCATGAGTTCTGTTCTTTGCAAGATAACCTGACTGCTACAAAATTCACAAAAAATAAATTTTTAGCAAGCAGCCTCTTTGGTATTTCTCTCTCTGTCCTAAGTTCAAACTGCAGGAACAAACTTCATCTTAAGTCTCTAGCACTGGCTTCTGTTCCCAATTTTCTGTGTCGTCAAGAAAGCACTCATACTATTTGCCATTAAAATAGAGAACTGAATTGATAAGAATACTAAACTGACAGCCCAACAAAGGTATTGATAGGCTTGAGGATAAGAAATCTGATAGGTATCTGAGCTTCCCAGAGCTTCAATAAAGGAGGAACTGTTTTTTCTAGAATGTTTTCTAGAACACACTAAAACTGAATATTATGCTACTAAACTACTGCATGAGATGATCCATTGATAGATTACCTGGTTTATGAAATGCAGTGGTTTATTTTGAATAGTTTAATAAAAATTTTGTTTGCTTCTAGAAAATGCAAAACATACTTAGGTTGGGCTGCCATAATAAGATGCCATAGACTGAGTAGCTTAAACAACAGACATTTTCTCACAATTCTGGAGACCAGGAAGTCTGAAATCAAGGTGCCTGCCAATGTGGTTCCGGGTAAGAGCTCTTCCTGGCTTCCCACCCTCTCCTGGCAGGAGAAGAAAGCTCCTCTTATAAGGTACCAGCTCTTCTGGATTAGAGTCCCATACTTAGGACCTCATATAATCGTAATTACCTCTTTACAGGCCCTATCTCCACATATACTCACACTGGGGATTAGGGCTTCCACATACGAATCTGACAAGGGCACAATTCAATCCATACTTCCTGGATTTCTGCTTTAGAAAATGTAAAAATATTTTACAATATTATTATTAATAATAACGAAAACTAACATTTATTCAGTGATTAACATGAGCCAGACACTGTGATAAGTGCTTTATAAGTATTTTCTTATTTAATCCTTACAACCAATAAAATAAGTTCATAACAGATGAGGAATCAAAGCCCAGGGATGCTAAGTAACTTGTCCAAGATCAACATAGCTGGTACAGTGAAGATTCCGATAGACAGTCCTTTAAGCCACTTTGTTATAATTAAGTGTGCGGCATACCGACATATATGCCAGTAAGAAGAATTTTTCAGTAAGGATTCTACAACCAAGTAATGCTGGGAGTCCAGAAGGTATTGTGGAGTGGCAAGGCTGCTGATGTGAGATAAGCTGCACCCTCAATGCCCTAGTGTGGGCACTGAAAGGTCGACTGAGGTTCTTTGATGCAGGTGAGGGAGTATTGGATTACATACTAATTTACATTCTCACCAGCTGTATCTGAATCTGTTGCCCCATAATTTCACTTACAATTTATATTTATTTTTTTATTAAAAAAGCCGGATTTTATATTTAAATATAAAATCACTTACAATTCAAAATAAAAATACAAAAACTCAGGGACGCCTGTGTGGCTCAGTTGATTGAGTGTCTGCCTTCGGCTCAGGTCATGATCCCAGGGTCCTGGGATGGAGTCCCATGCACATCAGCTCCTTGCTCAGCGAGGAGATGGTTTCTTCCTCTGTGCATCCCCCTGCTCATGCTCTGTCTCTCTCTCTCTCTGACAAATAAATAAATAAAATCTTTAAAAAAATACAAAAAGTCTGACGTGCCTCATTATCTGTAAGAAAAATCCTCATGTAGTCATTGTGGCCTGATTTAATCATAAACTATTATAAAGTGTAAACCATGATAGCAAGTTCACAAGGTTTAAATACAAACCAGATTAAGCCTAAAATTTGATATGCCCACTTTGCTATTTGATCTGAAATACTTTAAGAAAACTCAAAGTAAAAACAAAGCCATAAAGGAAAAATTACATAAAGTACTTATAAACATTCTTACTAAGTATTTCAATTCTCTGGATTGGCATACATTTTAGGAATTTAGGTCCCTTAAAAGGATAATGTTATGACTATTAACAGAAAAGTAACTTCATACTTTACTTTTCGAGACATTAAATGAAATGAACGTGTCATGTTGTCAATAAGACAAAGAAGAGAAAAAACAGAATTTTTTTATAATCCTGGAGGCAGGCTGAGTCCTACAACTTTCCGTTAAGCTCCACAGAATGTAAAATACCTGCTACGTGCAAGTTCGTTCAATGACAACATTCGGCAAAACTTAATACCTTAAATAAAAAACTATTTAAAAGCAGAAACTATGTATCTTATATGTTAACCGCAAAAATAATTGGACTTTTTGGAAGTGGGACTAGAAAGACATCTATGTCTAACAGTACATGCAATTAATTACTTCTAGTTTTTCCCTTCTCTATTTTTTGACTTCGAAAAGGGACACTCATTACTCGGTACTTTCTCTAACTTTTCTTGAATCACGTTCACCTGGAGCGACTGACAATACACGTTCCCGCCCTTTCCCCCGCCCGGAAACGGACTCAGTAAGGCTTGGGCGGGGCTAAGTACCTATATTTTTAGCCAGCAATGCAGGTGATTCTCACACTAGTGAATGTTTGCGAGCCACCTACTTAGGGAAGGGAGGCTCCCCGCATTCAGGAAGCGGGACTTCCACAATCAGAACAGTTGGGGGTGGAGCCCGAGCACCTGTGGTTTGGTGTGTTTTCCCCACCCCCCACCACGCCCCAGGCGATTGTGAGGCTGGGTCGAGAGCGAGAAACGCGCAGGAGCTCCCCGCGTCTGCGCCAGACCAGCGCGAGAAAAGGCGCTAAGGTGGGTTTCCTGGGTGGGACTCTGGGCCTTTCCCTGGCCTCCTCGGTGGGAGTCCGCGCGGACGGACTAGGGTGACGCCGCGTTGCCCCCCGTCGCGGAGGCCGCGCTGTACGCAGGGTTTCCCCCGAGCCGTTCCGCTGCCCCGTTGAGCAGCTTTCTCTTCCTCTCATCACCCGGCCCTCTCGACGCGCATCCGCCCAGCCCTGCTAACCCCCGAGGCCGCGGGTAGGATGCACGCGGAGGGGCCGCGGGACTCAGGCCGAGGCTTGGAGCCCCGCTTGCCGCCACAGCGGTCCGGTTGGCGCGCGGACCT